>NW_017259323.1:1181135-1198564 GCF_001594045.1 Atta colombica
AAGTATAATCTCGAAATTATTAGATTAATATTCTTATTACACAATTTTGAAATTTGAGAAAATATCGCATTTACAACATTAAAATAAATCAGATTTAGGATATGATATTTATGTTTTTTTATCTTCTTGTAGGGTATCCTGGGATTCTACAAAGGTATCGTGGCATCCTACATAGGCATAAGTGAGACTGTGATACACTTTGTGATATATGAAGCTGTGAAGGCGTGGCTAGCTACACATAGATCGCGTGCTTCTCAAACAGATGACAGGAAGACGTTCCGTGATTTCATCGAATTTATGGCTGCAGGTTCATTTTCAAAAACGATAGCGTCAACTATTGCCTATCCTCATGGTAAGAATATTTTAACTATTTTATGGAATTACATATGGATTTATGGAACGCTCAGTTAAACTTAACTAATCATTTCTTAAACGAAACAAATCTGTAGAATTCTTTTAATAATTTATAAGTTTCAACGACTATAATTTACTTAATTTTTTTGTGTACTTAAGTTAGTTATAATATTTGTATATATGTTAGATTGATTTTAGTATTCGAAGAATTTAATAAAAATTTACATCAATACATAATTAAAAATTTAGCTCACTATTAAGAGAATATGAGAATATATAACATTAAGAATATCATTAGTTATTGATTATTTAGAACTATAGATGAAAAAAATATTTTTTAAAAATTATCTCTACATTTACAACAATATAATCTAAAGATTGCGCTATCAAAATACAATTTTTTATAATTACTAAGTAACATCTTTTTCTTTTTAGTAAAATTATTTAATTTAGTAATAGTTAATTTGAACTGATGTATGCTTAACGCATTCATTGCCAAGCATATTTTACGATATTTTAACTAACTTTTTGTTTATATTTTTAAATGAAAAAATTGAATTATTTTATCAAAAAATTAAATTTATATTGAATATAGTATTGAGCATAAAAATATAAGATGTAATGTATTTATTTGACTGTCGTCTGATGATGTCGTCATTAATAAATAACAAGAAATAAAAAACTCAATGTTAGTAACTGTCATAATCGATAGCAATGAATAATGCATTAACAGATCATGCGAATTATAAAAACTTTTCTAGTATTTTGATTTTATTGATGAGTAGTAGATTTCTTTCTCTACTTTGTTCTTTCATTACTTTGTGAAGATTCTCCGAGTTGGTCTAAAGATATAACACCAGCTATATTTGCAACGCGTGTGAGACACTCAGTGCGTACTTACACGTTATATCTAGCTACAAATATTTGGCGTTCTGGCTGTTTAAATAAATAATATCAGATCTGTATTATACTATACTTATTTCGAAACTGTTCTGCAAATCAACATTATCATACATAGATCGCATGCGTTTTCGTAGAAAAACGAATTACATGAAATCAGAGCATTTCTATTCAGAGAAAACTGCGTCATCACATATCAGTTATTTTCCGATCGTTACGATAATAGAAAATCAATTTTATGATTATATATTTTTGATATATAATCACTTTAGTTTGTTCTAATCTTATTTAAATATCCTCAAAACCATATTGTAGAAATTGCTGATCCAAAATACACAGAATTCTTATATATAGATTTTTTCAATTTTATAATAAAATTAAAATTTCAATCTGAGATAATCTTATATAAAAGTTATTTGTCTGAGATTGATTTAAAAATGAATACAAACACATTTATATGGATAGAAGAATATTCATCATCTTCAATATATAATAATTTCATGATAGATGTAGGAGATCCGATCAAGGATGAAAATATAATTTATATTCTTTTTCCTATTTAGAGGTCGCAAGAACCCGGTTGCGAGAAGAGGGTACCAAATATCGCACATTTTGGCAAACCTTGAATACTGTATGGACGGAAGAGGGCACAAAGGGTCTCTATCGAGGTCTTGGCACTCAGCTGATTCGGCAGATTCCGAACACCGCTATTATAATGGCAACATATGAAGCGGTAGTATATATATTGACCCGACATTTCCGGCCAGTTACGGTGGCGACATCCAACACTGATGTGACATCAGAATTCTATAACGAGGCTAAAGCGAAGAGAGAGCTGGCCTAGGATTTGCTTACGGCCCCCGAGTAAAGGGCCACCTATCAACCATTTCCCCTTCTCCAGTAGGCGAATACTGCACGTATTTGGAGCAGCATCCTAAGATCTAATCGCACATCTAGGCACATCGAGAGCAGCTGGAAACGCGTTCGGTGCCCTAATCATTGCTCCAGGGGTACTCAAAAAGGTACCAGCTCTTTGGTCGCACTGTGCTCTAAAAGTATAGCAAAAAGTAGTCCTTCCTCCTTTCAGATAGCATGTACATATCCAGACATGGACCCGCTGTATCTCGCAGGGAAAGAAAAGGGGAATTGAGGAAAGCAGATTTTATTTAGCGTCGGATAGAAGGCTGAGACTTCGCTTCTCGTTCGCGAAAATGTGTACGTGAATATCGCAAAAGTGCTTGTATTGTGTTATAAAATTTATTCAAGACAAATTAGTCTCTGCTCCAGAAACAAAACTCACTTCGAATCCAAAACGTGTGAGGCTCATTATAATAGTCATTGTAGACTTTAGTTTCTGACCTAAGAGTTTTGATTCTGATATTGTTCTTTGTTCCACGATTACAATTTTTCTTTGTATCTCTCTCTTTTTTTCACTTTTTATTCACAAGACAAAATTAAAAAGAAAATGAAAAACGTAAAATTAGACTTTGGAAAAGGATTGTATTTGTAATTTTACAATGCTCCGTGAAAGAGCGGCAAATTTAACACGTATAGTAACTTTTGAATTTATAAATTATGTAAAGCATGATGATTTTTCCACTTGTTTCAAGTGAAATATTTGTGTTAGAAATCGATTCTTTTGACTGATTTTGGTCGTAAATGTAATATATTGTAGATCCACTTCTCTTAAAAATTTCAATATTTCTATCTTAGGATTCTAGTAAAACTCATATGTTGTAAAATTGTGATAAATATTTCAATATATATTAAATTTTACGAAAAAATTGTTTTGCTTTATGTTATATCACAAAACTTTGAACAGCAGTATATTGAAAATTATATACTTTATTTTGATATTAGCATATCCAAGAAAGTTACCTCACAAATAATCCATTTGAAAAATTATTAAATTATGACTGAACGATCTATGTTTATGATTCTTATAAGGTTTTTTTATATATTTGTTATGTCGACATTCTTATATTTGAATTTATGTACCAGGCAATTTTCAAAAATTTCCGGAATCAGCACAAAATTTACAATATGTATATTTGAATTTTAATTTTTGCACAAATTTGAGAAACATTAATTGTCGTAAGCATATGATGATGGAGCAATAAAAATAATTTCAAAACAACTGAAAGAAATGATTTGAATTTTTATTGCTGACATTATTTAGAATGCGCCAATTTAGCTTTTTTTCGCAAACTGACTCTTGGAAATACTTTCAGTTTTGCAAAATTGGATAATACAAAAAAAGCAGAAAATTTTCGTTGAAGAAAATGTTACATTCTAATACGAAATTTTCTTTTATAGATAATAACGTAATTGTGTTTTGTATTTCAGAAAAATGAAAAAATTTCAGAAATTTTTAAAAATACCTTTTACACTTTATAAAATTTTATAACATATTTTCCAATAAATTCAATTTCACTTTTTATTATAGTGATAATTTCTGTTTGATATATATTCTTTGTTTTATCATAATTTTACTGTATTTTTTTTGTATTCAGCAATCGACTTTTCTCGCCGATATTTTGCGATAAATTGTAACTAATTCTTAATGAACCAATATATGTTTGAATTTATTTTTAGAAACAAAGTAACTATGGGCGCGTTCAATCCGAACAAAACGGTTGGCCTGCTCGTCGAGCGATTGAATGTGGTTGGTTGGATCTGTAAAAAACAACCAATCCTTCATTCATCCTTGGCGAACAGGCTAGCCACTTTATCGATTTGAACGCACCTAATGTTAATATTAGAATACCTGTCAGAGGACTAGCGTATATTAAACTGTTCTGATAGATTCCACTTTATTTATATATAAAGATATCGCGACGTTGTGTACATATCGAATTTGTAGGCGCTAATTGTGTACATGTACGAGCGTTCATACATTGAATTAGTCATAACACATCGCATGATCTTTAGTAAGAAAGTATTACGAGAATATGAAATTATCATCAATACACTGAGTGTATATCTCTTACAGATCTGTTATCAGACTTATCAGACACGCGAAATAGTTAACAACTTATCCTTATTGGTATTTTAAACTATCCCTAAAATTATTTAAATTAACATTACGTATCTATTTTTGTGGGAAGGTACTAAAAAAACGTTTGTAATTAAAAGTTTGTCGACATTAAAATTTTTACAGAGTTTGTTTTATGAATGAAACAATTCCTTTCCTTTTCTTTCTTTTCTTTTCGAACAACTGTGTAATTTGTTCGAAAATAATTCTACTTAGTTATAAAATAATTTTATCCAGTTTTTGTTTATAAGTAATCTTCAATTTTTTAATGGAAGCATAATAAAATGTTATAATATTAATTTAAAATGTTTAAATGTTTTATTATAATATCTTTATGTTTTCAAATGCGTGCCATTTTATTAAATTTTTATTAATTATCAGTCACAATATAATATTATGTTTTTGTTTCTACAAAATAGCTATGTAATTTTCTGAAGTTAATAAAGTTATATGCAAAGCGTTCCGCTTAAACGTTTAATAAAAGGAAATTATCATCAATTCTGAATTTATCATAATTTACAGTGACATATATCCTTCCAAGTACAATAACTAAAAAAAATTTCAGAACTGCTTTTTTGGCACCTATTTTCTGTTGACTAATTCTCTCTTTGTATATTACACCACATTTCTTTTGTTATACGTCTAAGCAAAGCATCTGTATATTAATATTTTATATCAACGTTCTAGAATTAAATTTTATATATTCGATACCTTTCGCACAGTTTTATGGTGTTCAAAAAAAATTTATATTATACATTTATTATTTTCTAAAACCATAGTCATATATATACTTGATCGATTAATACTCGATTTAAGCCATGATTTTGATCAAGAAAATGGAAAATGTGAAAAATACATAATTAATACATTTCACTGGTTATATAAGGAAATGATATATAAGGAAAATTATGTAAAGCATGATGATTTCTTCATATTATACGTAAATAAGCTGTGATTTTATTTTATTCATTACCAGTGGAGCTTTGCGCTTATCAATACAGCAGGTTGTATTCACAAAGTTTATGTACTCTGTCCTACAAGTCGTATAAATTAGACTTAGAATTATAATAATTAAGAAAAGATAATAAGATTTTAAGGAACACAAAAATTCATTTATTCGTTTTTTAGTGTTAATTTGGGATGATTTTGAATGAAAATATAACTATTATCAACGAAAATAGTATCTACTATTAACAGATGCACGACAAATAAGTCATCTCATTTGATCTTTCTCAAAAATGAAGCCTAAAAGAGATATCTGAGAGAAATATGCGACTTCTAGAACATCGTATGTGATTGATATGTTAATTGTTAACATCTTATTGAGACTTCTATGATACCGTTGTCAATTGTAAAATATGTATGCTCCAGGAAAACAGATTCTAAGTGCCAGGCTGTTATTAATCGCATAGTCATTTGCATAAGAATATCGTGCACCTCTTAAAGGATCGCGTAAGTATATGAGAACTGGATGTGTGTGCCAAGTTGTAAAGCATGTATAGATATTAGATAGACGGTTATTGGAATAAGCAATGAATTTTTCTAATGGAGAGAACAATTGACAAAAGATGTAAAGAGAATGAGAGAGGAGAGCGAGAGAGAGAGAGAGAGAAAGAGAATGAAAGAAATATTTCGCGAGCGTTTCGTTAAAGACTGACGTTGTACAATTACTTAGTGTAGCGTGAGAAAATCAATGCGTATATAAATATATGAAAGATCCTGTAATGTAATTGCGTGGTGGTGTCTTTAAAAACGGAAAATTAATTTAAGTTTCGGTCAATATATATGAAATATCACAAGTGCATCTTTATTTTTCTAAATAAAGCATTTTTATTTGTTTCTTACCTTTCTCATTTGTGTTCGAATAGGTCGCTGAAATTCAATGAGATTCATAGCAAACGTAAATCAAACTTATCGAAGTTCTACAAAGAGAAAAGCCGTTACTAAATAATGTAAAATTACGACTTTCTTGAAAACGAAGCCTCATACATGTAAAAAATTTATTGTACATTTTTGATTTATTTTTTTATATAGAATTATCTTCCCGATTGTATTATTGACTACAGGGTATCATCTGTATGTATATAGCTTATGATACCCAGTAAGGAAATTGTAATATGTACGGATAAATTTATGTGTATTTAAATATCTCAATAAAGAATAAAAATATGCTTGTTTGCTTAAATTCTTTTAATAATATTTGTTAAATAACACGATATCATTATCAACAATATCATTATTACGGGTATTGTTCAAAATATTTATATGCTTCTACATTTAACTTTGCTAATTTTATATAGCAGATATACATATTGTTAGTATAGTAACGACATATTGTAGTAAGACATTATTAGTATATCTAGCATAATGCATAAATGAGTGCTAATATATTCGTTAATAAATTTTTACTATTTTTCAGTACTAGTATATATAATAGAACACGATTTACAAATACAATTTCAAATTTTGCACTTTTTTGTCACGACGCATGTTCATATCACAACACAGCACAAACTTCTGGTAACAGTGATAAGTGGTAACCCTGTTTTCGAACATGGAGGAAAGAATCACCATGGTACCAAGCTATCTCTATCAACTCTGATCGACTTTTATCTTGAAGGAAAACCACAAAAAAGACAAAACAGGAAAACCACAAAAAAGGCAAAACAGAATAAGAGGCCAAAACGTTAGAGATAAGTAAAAAGCAAAAAATAGAAAGCAAAGATACATTGTAGAATTAACCTTTAAATAGACAAGCGCAAAAAACAGAATACAGTGTTATTATTTACACACACTACATATATTAACTACAAACAGAATGACGGGCGTTGCCGTGGTACGTATAAATTACGCAACTATATGAACAGAATCTTTGTATTTCTATTGTAATTTTCTTTTCCAGAAGATTAATTGAGTATAGTTCTTTGTAGCTGCGTTTCATTATACTTAAAATGAAATAAGTATATACAGATAGTATATACTGTGTAAAAAAAAGATTACATATTTTGAGAAAATAAGTATTTATCAAAACAAAAAAAATCTAGTAAACATACGTCCAAAACAAATATCAGTTGAGATTTAATTGAAATTGTTGAAATATAGGATAATTTCTGAGTGCATTCTATTTTATGCATAAATATTTTATTCTTTACTGAAGTAAAGAATAAGGATAAAATAATACATCATGCTCATTATGCATAAAATGGAATATACTCTTTATTATCACTAAACTCCCATTCATTTAATAAGAAATAGATTGGGTTGGTCAGGGAAGTCCAGAGAGTAGTTTGGTCTATCTTATCTTCCCCTAATCTTAATCCTTCAGATATTTAGGAATTATAGGAACATTTAAAGAACAAATAATTTTTTTTTACAAAAGTTTAACTACAAAGAACTCATATTTATTTTTTATAGTGAACTCTCGATATTTATTAGTCTTCCTCTTTTTTCTAATTATATTTCATTTCTCATTTCATTTTAGGCATAGAAGTAACATGTAATTGCAAAACATAGATTTATTGATCTTGATTGATAAATCATGCTGTTATTTAGGTAACTGGTGGAAACAAGGGTATTGGCTTTGCCATTGTGAAAGCTCTTTGTCAGCAGTACAATGGAAACGTTTACTTAACAGCTCGTGACACCACACGTGGTTTGAATGCCGTCAGTGAATTGAAAAAACAAGGCTTGAATCCGAAATTTCATCAATTGGATATCAATGATGACAACAGTGTTAATACATTCCGGGATTACTTACAGAATACATATGATGGTCTTGACATACTGGTCAACAATGCTGCCATAGCATTTAAAGTAATTAAAAACATCAATATAGTAGTAATTAGTTTTTAAAAAATAATCTGACTTTAAACAGAAATAATATATATATTTCTTTCATATTCATATTTATATAAAATATTCGCAAATGTTCTAATTGTATAGTCTTTTTTTATTTCGCAATAGTAAAAAAAATGATACAATATTTAAATATACATAGCAAAAAGAACATATTAGGTTCTCTAAGTTTATATTAGGTGTAGTAAAAATAAATCCATTATTTTTCCATTCAATTTCATGCAAAAATATTGGATTTCTTTTTACTACACCTAATATAAACTTAGAGCAGAAAATAAAATAAAACATTAATAAACGTATTTATACATTTTGATTTAAAACAGAACGATTTTGTAAAAATAAAGTATTAAAAGATATATTAAAATTTATTTGTTACAGGTCAATGCTACGGAACCTTTCGAAGTGCAAGCTGAAGAAACAATACGAGTAAACTACTTCAGCTTACGTAGAGTGTGTACTGCTCTCTATCCGTTACTCAGACCGCATGCTCGCGTAGTTCATGTCTCGAGCAGTGCTGGACGTCTGTCTAATATTACTGGTGATGCATTAAAACAGAAAATAGCCGATCCAAATTTGACTGAAGCAGAATTGGACAAAATCATGCATGAATTTGTCAAGTAAACTTTATTATTTCTTAAAAAACAATTGCATTGATTATAATTTAAAAAGTTTTTTGAAATTTATATTTGTTTACATTTATTTCCAGTGCTGCGAAAGCTGGTACGCATTTACAAGCTGGTTGGTCAAATTCAACGTATGTGGCAAGTAAAATCGGTGTTACCGCTTTAGCTTATATTCACCAATCCATATTTAATACGGATCCCCGAGAAGATATTGTGGTGAATGCAGTACATCCTGGTTATGTTGATACTGATATGAGTAGTCATAAAGGACATTTAACACCAGATCAAGGGGCTGTAGCCCCTGTTTACTGTGCATTGTTACCGGAAAATACAGAGATAAAAGGAAAATATATCTGGTGCGATAAAACATTAGCAGAGTGGAAGTAAGCAAATGGATAAACTGGATTGTATTATTATATTCCTATAATATGGCATAATATACAAGATGTGAAGAGTTGAATTATATTCTAAATGATTATTTTTATGAAACATTGATTATTTTTATTAAACATAGTTACACATAACATTACAAAAGAAAGAGCAAGAATAAAAATTTACAAAAAAAAATAAAAGCTATTTTGTTACAAATACTTTATATTTTAAAACAGCTGAATAAATAAAAATAAGTTGAAGAATGTTATTGTATTATATATTATTACTCATATTAAAAAAAATTTTTAAATCTCAAAACTATTTCATGAATATTATTTTTATAAATAGGAAATTTATGTAATAAAGAGAAGGATGGAGATGGATATATATACATTCTTGACTGTCAACTTGTCAGTCAAAACATTAATTAGAATGTAAAAAATATTTAGGTGTTATGACATCATGCAACACTGCACAAAGGTATGAATCCATTTCCGTGTTGCAATAAGTAAAAAAACAATTGTAATAAAATAATGCATATTAGAACATTAGTACATTATGGGTCTGTTCCAATCATTGAATCATTGCTATATTAATATAAAAATAAAAAAATATTTTATTTAAATAAAGATTGATGCACTATTCAAGAGGGCTATGCAACAAAATTAAGTAAGTTAAATTGAATGTAAAAGATAAACGGCAACAAGTTAATTTGGTAATTATTTAGAACATATCCACCTAAAATCTTAATGAAAATATACTCGTCCGAGTGTACGCGTTTTCACTCAAAATGAAAGAATCTGGCAAAAAAATGCGGCAGTCGGTCTCTTGAACCGAAATATTAAGCTCGAGATTTTAGAAGTTAAGATATCTGTCATTCCGACTCGCTGCAGCGCTACATATGTACGTAAGATCTGTTCTTTTTTGAAGAATTCTGAAATAGTGCAATAAGTTAGAGTGAGACAGTTATAGTTTGGAGCACTTTCAGCGCTTTAAAAACGACAATTCACTACTTTAAAAATAATTCACTATTTTAAAAATGTTGCTTTGTTGCTTGTGAGTTGCTTTAAAAATAATTCACTGCTTTAAAAACAATAATTCACTGTTTTAAAAACATTCATTGTCTTAAAAACAACAATATTACTATTTTAAATATACAAATTCTTTGCATTAGCAATGAATTTGTATTTTTAAAGCAATGAATTGTTGTTTTTAAAGCAGTGAATTGTTGTTTTTAAGGCAATTTATTTTTAAACCAACTTACTACACTATTTCAGAATTCTTCGAAAAAGAACAGATTTTACGTATACGTAGCGCTGCAGCGAGTCGAAATGACATATCTTAACCTAAAATTTCGAACTTTAACGCTTAACATCTCAGTTCACGAGGCCGACCGCCGCATTGTTTTGCTAGATTCTTTCATTTTGAGTGAAAACGCGTCGGATGAGTGTATTTTCATTAAGATTTTAGGTGGGGTATGCTATTCTAAATAATTTAGTCTAATTATTCAACTTAATCTTATGTAATATATACAAAAAAAGGACACAAGTTCATATTCTTTGTGCAGTATTGCATAACGTCATGATGACTACTCAAATCATTCATTAAAATCAGATTTAAAGAGATTACTCTACATTGATGAAGAAACATTAGAGATGAAAGTAATAATCGAAGTTATAATCCTCAATTCTCCCTTCGAATTTCCCTCCGCGAAGTTTTCACGGCATGATATCGATCATGATATCGATATACATTGTAAATATCGAAACTGCTCGCGGTCGACTCAGTCGATCCAAGTAAAAGCAAATGGCGGCTGTGCAGTGGCACATAGTGACTGATTGTATTACCAAGTATTGTGTGTCCCGTGGGTTAACCGATCATCATCTCTGTATCGATCGATGGCAGTTCCGAGCGATGACGCGATGAATAACATAGCACGCGTGGAACAGCTCGTGGGCGACGAATGCCGCATCTGTCTCAAGTCCTGCACGGAGGCGTGCCAGCTCTTCCTCAACGACAGCGGGATACCAGAGAAATTGATGGCCATTGCCGCTGTACAGGTTAGCTCTCTTTTTTTCTTTCTCTCGCCATAGTTTCTAGTTTTATTTTGAATAAGCATCGAAAGCCACCTCTGTATCGAGTAATACCCCCATGTTTACATTTCTCTGTCGCATCCCCGATGTTCTTGAACCCATTCGAATTTTGGAGGATTTCTATCCATTGTTGATTTCTCAATGTCAATGTCGTTGTTTTGGACAAGTTGTTCTGTGAACACCGATTTCCTCGGAGAATTAATAAGGGTTTCGAGGTCAGAGAGTGTTCGTAAGAATATTTCTCAATCTTTTTTTTTCATTTGAATTAAAATGAATGAGTAAAATTGATCGTAGAAAAGCGATTCTGCTTTATGATTTTCCCAGCTTGTCTAGCTTTTTTTACGATGTAAACAATGATACAAGCCATTTACACTCACTTACATTATCACTTATGATTAGAGATTGTTAGAGATACACATCTCATTCTACCAAGAATAAATTAACTTTCATTTCGATTCAATTTTTTATTTTTTTCTAGATCTCTGAATTAAAACAGGCAATACTTATGTAATTGTACATACAGGGTGTCTTAGGATTTAAGGACAAACTTACGCAGGAGAATATCCTACAAAAAAAAAATATTATATGAAGTTTGGCTAGAAATGTTTTATTACAAAATCAAACAAATATTGAAACAGAATATTTTGGTGAAACATTGGCATTTTGACAGTTATGACTATTTCACGACACTGGAAATCTATCAGCTATTTTTTTCGAGCACAGTTATTGCCAGGACTGAATGAATATCATATAAGTTAAAATGATACTGATTCGTTTAAAGTAGTAAATATTATGTGAATATACATACAAGATAAGCATTTGGTTTTTCTATACATGCAATGTATAGAAACACTTTTATATTCTGCGCAATGAAAAATCTATTTGTTTATATTTCTGTTTCATTTGTAATAAAACATTTATACATTTTTTTTCTTTTAAAACAATATTTTTACGAAGTGAAACTATTATTGATTTTCATAAATTGCAGGTGGAGGTAGGGGATGGTCTGCCAGCTTACATCTGTTCAGCTTGCAATGATTTGCTCGATGTGTCCTATGACTTCAGGTGCCAGATTCAGAACGCCGACGAAAGACTACGGCAGTTTCTAAAGTTGCAGATTCAACCTATGCTGCATGACAAACATTCGAAAGATAGCATGATAATCAAAGATATCGCGGATGTCATATCTGATGTAGTATCTTGTAAAAAAGGTAATCATATAGAGCAAGGTATTTCCTCGTCTCACGATATTGTTGCGTTTAATAATACTGTCGTTCAATCTGATATGATAATTGATGAATCTCACATAAGTCATAAGATACAAAAGACAACAGAAATTATAGAATCAAGTGAAAAAGATGCACTGTATGGTACAGTTAAAGATAATGTACATAATGCTGAAATGATAGAAGTAGCCTTGTGTCATGAGGCACACATGGATGATGCAGTTGCCGATCATTCAGATCGATTTTCCAGTTCAACAACGGAAGACAGATGTATCAAACAAGAAGATTTAATACTACCTGAAGACAATGAGACATTGGGAAATTTAACAGATGAAAATAGGGAAGATACATTAAAAATTGAAGCTAAAAATGATGCATTGCTAGAAAATTTCAATGATCACATTTCGAAAGAAACTATGGTGTCAGAAATGGATACGAAAAGTGTCACAAATTGTAGTGATGACGAGGAGAAACCGCTTATAAGCAGGACAACGAGACAGAAGTGCTTGCATTGCATCAAATCGTTTGCAACAAAAGTTGCATTACAGCGACACATGAACGTACACAAACACAAGACAAAGCTACGTTACGTGTGCGTCGTATGCGACAAGCAGTTCTCGAATATCAACAAATTGAAGAATCACATGCTCACGTGTCACGAGACTCAAACGGCAGATAATAAAACGTCACAAGATGACAAAAAGGTAAATAAAGTGTCGGCGAAACTTACTAGAAGTGGCACTGTGGCGGACAGCATAAGGGAAGAAAAGAAAAATTTCAAGTTTACATGCAAAGTCTGCTCGAAACAATTTATATATCAGAAATCCTTTTTGTCTCATGCCAAAAGTCATGTTGAATACAACGTGGATACATCGTACGTGGATGACGTACTTGACCAATCTGCGAATGATACAACGAGTGAACAAAAAGATAGAATGCCAATATTCAGAGAAAATGAATCCGAGGAGGAAGAAGAAGAAGAGGATGACGATGACAATGATTTACCGATCAAAAGTCTGCAGTGTACTCAGTGCGGCAAACTTTTTGCTACAAAAAGAAACTTGAAAAGGCATATCTCGACGCACAGTGGCTTGAAGTTTAATTGTTCGACATGTGGTAAAGGATTTTCGAGAATCGACAAGCTGAAAGATCACGAACAATCGAAACACAAAGAGGAAATATTCGGCAACACTGATGATGAAGATGATTACGAGGAGGATAACGAGAGCAAAATCAACGAGAATTCCGAAAACCGAAAGAAGGCAAGTATTTTATGTGAATTCTATATATATATTTAGTATACAGAATGTCCTGAAAATCGTGTTACAATTAGGAATAGAGTGATTCTACATAAAACAATAAATCAAAAAGAATAAAATTTTAAACTTTATTCCTTCCCGATTGTATCACGATTTACGAAATGTATTTGTATAAAAATATTTATGAAATAACTGAAATAAAAATAATATTATTATAATTCTTCTTGTGTATGTAATAAACAATAAAAATTAAATTAGTTTATATCTCTGTTTCTAAAATATGCAAAAATATCTCTAACGACACAACTCACAGGTTTATTTTCTTATAGGACCGACACAATAGGCCACATAAATGCATGCTTTGTCCAAAGGCCTTCGCACAGGCTCAATCTCTGGCAAACCACGTAGAGAGGCATAAACGAGTGAAGGACACACAGAAACGATTTCTCTGCGAGAAATGTAGCAAGTGCTTTGCTCAGAGTGGATCGCTGGTGGCGCATATGCGTACACATACCGGCATCAAGCCATATGTATGCAACGTATGCAGTCGTGCCTTCACCAAGAGCACGTATTTACAGTTGCATCTGAGAACTCATAGCGGTGAGAAACCGTATATCTGCCAGTATTGTAGTAGAGCGTTTGCCCGGGCTAATACTCTGGCACGGCACATCACCATGCATACTGGTGAGGCCAAATATCATTGTAACATCTGCACCAAGTCCTTCCGACGATTGACCTCATTGAACGAACACACGTATACACATACCGGTCAACGACCGTACGCATGCAAGCTCTGTACTAAAAGATACAACAATGCCGGCTCGTTATATGCTCATACGAAGAAATGCAAGGCGCAGCAATTGTCCAATTCGACAACATCTGCATATGCAGTGTCCATGGCAGATAATGCGCCGCAACAGAACGACGCGTCTATGCCTCTACTAATATATTCTCCGAGGAAATTAGTAGAAGAAGCGGCTGTTGGTCAAGTTGTATCCACGCCACAATATATGGTAACAAATGTGCACAATCAAAAAACAGTGCCGCCCAACGTGATCCAACCGTACGCCGTAGAGGATCCAAATGTGTACAATTCAAAACAGTTTAAGAACTCGTATTATGCTATTTATCCAAATATGCAATAATGTCAATCATCGATTATGTTTGGTTGCTAATTATCATCGCCCAGTGATTTTGGTTTATGTTAACAATCGGTTAAACTAACAATCTAAAGTTGTGTTCCGTTATTGCGAGTACTAAAAATCTAAAGTTTACATAAACTATACATTTTCAGTACACACAATGACTATGTTTATATCGTGCGCTTAGTCCGCGGCCTATATTCCAAATTCGACTTAAAGTTTAGACTCCATGCTGTAAACATTTGGTAGATGATCTAGCTTTAGGTCAGGCCTCGGTTTTTAGTAGTCTGACATGAAATAGATCGTCTGCTTTTTCGGTATAAACGTGCGAGATGTGTACACGGCTCAAGGTAATTCGGATCAGCGTGGACTAAATACGATCCCATTAATTTTTAAGTCTGTTTCGGTTGATCTATTTTGGGTCACAATATAGATTGAGTCGCTATTCGATCGCTAGATGTAAATGTAGCCAGTGAATAAAATCCCAACAGCACACAATATTGTTGCAAGTTTTGTGCGTTAGGGAACGCGATAATATTACAATACGAGAAAATGGGAAAGAGATAATGTTGTCAGTGGATCTAGGAAGCTCAAGAAATATGTTAAATAATGTCTAGTTAAATATGTTTAAAATCGTTATAGAACACATGAAAAGAAGAGATTTCGTGAATAATTTGAAAATCGAAGATTAAATTTATTAATCCTTTACAGTAAATTTTCAGGATTCACAAAGATAGGATCCGACTCTTGTTTTATTTATTTTTTATCTAATTAATGTATAAAATCGATGAAAAAGTAAATAATGACTTCTCCCTCTGTTTATATAGAAGAAAAAAATACTTGAAAAAAAGAAGAGAAATATTTGATTAAAGTGCATGTTGAGATGTCTAATAATATTTTTAAATCAATCTTTACAATTTTCAGTTTAAGCAAAAAAATACAAAAGTTATTAATTGATTTTAAGTAATTGCAATAAAACAAGAAACACTTCGATTAACGAAGCCATGGATCATGTTTAACTCCTACCTCATCATTGGAGATTAACAATCAAAAATCTATTTTACATTTTGTATAAAAGATTTCAATATATTGGACATTAATGAATACAGTACACTCATTATTGCGAAAGAATTCGGCTAAAAAATTCGTATCCTTGAACATTATACAAGTGCAGTAGTATTTCACGAATAACTCAGGTTATAGAAGTTAGAAGGTCTCGATATAATTAATGTACAAGATGTATAATGAAAAAAGAATGACGTTAAAATTAAAAGATGTTAGAAATATTAATAGATATCTATATATAAAATTTTTGTAAGTGAATTCATGGACATGAAGATAGAATGACTGGACCGATTTATTTATTCAAAAAAGAAAGCAGAAGAGAAGGAATAATTAAATAGAAAGAGAGTAAGAGACATAGGGTGTCTGAACAAGCAACTCAGTACAATACAGTGGTCATCTTATCCTTGTTTAACATTAACGAACAACAAGGATATAATAATGTACTATGTTATATCGAGTCATATGCGTCTTTTGTTGGAAGGCACATAGTAAATATAATCTTGATTGTGCTGTGTTATTAACATAGCTTCAAATATGTTAAACAAAGCGCGATATTTCAAAAGATTTCGAAGTAATGTAAATAAAATTAAATATATTTTTATAATATCTACACATTATTAATAGATGAAAATATAATAGAAGAAAATATTACCAATATTAAAAATATTAAAATCTGTTGAAAGTGTTAAAACTGCATATACATAAAATTGAAGGAAATAACATTTTAATGGATAAGAATTACACTGGAACAGTTTAAAATATTAGATTATGAGATATTAATTAAATGATTAAATGAATCAAAATAAATGAAATAACTTATTCTTAATTTTTTTTATTTAAGTTTTATAACAAATAATATCGATAATATATATTCTATTCTATAGATTCTTTGATAATCTGCTATTTTCGATAGTTTCAAATTCTTGTTATGTTGTCTCTAATTTATTGTAATATTAGATTTCAATCTGTCCAATTATTTCTTATGTCCATGAATAGACAGCGACATTAAATAAATAATTACACTTAAATAATTCTTTTTATTACAGATATAATGTACCTATTATCTTAAACATCTATACATATTTCGCTATTGTTCAAAAATGATAATGATTATTTTATTTAAGGTTTGTTTTTTTTAGCGATAATTTTATAGAAGATTAGAGAGAGAAATTTTAATTTTAATTTTAATTTTTTTAATATTTAACATTAAGTAATTTATTGATTAAACATCAAAAATAAAATAACTTTCAAAGTTTATATATATTAAAGAATAAAATTTTGTCTCTGAGAGAAAAGGGATATCAAATTTGTTAGAAGATCAGTTGTTTAACTTTTAACTGATAGTATTAAGATTGTCTCGATAATTGTAATATAATAGAGATAAAAAAAAATCTTTTTAGCGTGAAGACTGGAATACTATAGAATATAGATCATTATATTATTAAATTAAAAACACATGATGAAATTGTCTATTGGTAAAAATATTTTCATTAAAATTTACTATTA
>NW_017259323.1:1198664-1214152 GCF_001594045.1 Atta colombica
GTAGTAATTATATTAATTAAACATTGGAGAAATATTGAGCTAATACTGGGTCAATATTGTGCTACTACTAGGCTACTTTTACATGATTATCGAAAAAATTCTCTCTAACACAATGCAATATTTTATAATAAAATTTATACAAAAATAATGGTGTTGTGTTGTTGCATATTTTTTTCTCGACGAATTTTCGCTTATGTCATAATCGTCAATTAATAATAATAGATAAGAAAATTCGAAATTGTTAACATAAGTATAGAAGTGATTTAAAAATATAAATTTTTCAACATTTTTCAATTTTTATTTTTTGATCGTGACGCTATTTTATTTTAAATTTACAATATTAACAAGGTATTACAAAACATTTTATCTCTTTAACTTATTCAGTTTTTATTTAAATGCGTTTTTTAAATAAAATTCTTGGTTTAAATCAAATAATGGAATTTGTCTAAAAAATTTAAAAGCGTCTATGCGATATAATGTAAAAAGTTCGTATCTTTTGAAT
This sequence comes from Atta colombica, assembly GCF_001594045.1. Classification (NCBI taxonomy): domain Eukaryota; kingdom Metazoa; phylum Arthropoda; class Insecta; order Hymenoptera; family Formicidae; genus Atta; species Atta colombica. The sequence goes on from NW_017259323.1 coordinate 1,199,167, forward strand.
TTTCTCGTTTCATAAAAATTAAACCGAGATGATTGCAGAACATTATCATTTCCACTCGTTTTATCGTCAAACTGAAAGTGTCTTAAGCTCGGCTTATATCACTTGAACTGTAAAGCACCGTTTATAGATTTCCCTTGGAGACCCGTAGAAAAATCGTTAATTCCCGATGTACTAGCCTTGCATGAAAGAAAAATGATCGCCCGCTGTGTTTTCAGGCGCGGAAATATTAAATTGTATTCCTGCGGGTTTTCGCGGAGCCAAAAGGCGGTGCTGGGCCGCGAAGGGTGTCCGAGATCACTAACCAATATTTAATCAACTTTGCAGGAGAGAATATTATTCTCCGGACAAATCAAGGACATATGTATCAGACCACCAAGGGGAGAGACCGACACATTCGTGCGTATATTGATATCAAAGCACACGATTTCACATACGTGTTGCCATTTCAGCAAACAATGGCGTAATTTTGAAAGCGGAAGTTTTCTTTTCAAAAATTTTTCTTTTAAAAGTTTTATCTTTTAATTAAAAATCATGAATTTGAATAATCTTCGAATTTGGAAAAAAATGTATGAGTAACATCTTTTTATAATTATATGATCTACGCATGTGCGAAATATTGATCATTCTTGTTTGAATATTATTTATTTATTATTAATCAGAAGAATATAAATAAAATATAAACAATTTTTTTATTTTATAATTTATATTATTTGCTTTACTGAACTTTTCTTTGGATTTTATTTCAAATATTTGTCGAAGTTATGTTCTTTTACGTTGGTCATTTATTTACCAACGGAAAAGTTGTAATGCTTCCGGCATCGACACGACGCGCAACGTCTCGTTCATTATACACAGAATTTATTCAAAAGGGTACGCCTATGTAACGTTTCGTTGTGTATGTCTCCCGGAGATGTGCACGGTGGCAGCGTGCGACACACGTTCCGCGTGCCGGGAACGAGATTCCCTTGGGATAAGATTCAGGAAAGAGGGTGGAACACCGCGACTGCTCTCATCGTGGTACACACACACGCACATACTCTCTCTCTCTTTCGTGAGAACAAGTGCAAAACAAATGTCACATAGGAGCCGGTCGACTGATGCGCACCGCCGTTCTATGTTCGTGAAAATTGTTTCTCTAGGTCGAAATAAATCATATTTTCCCTTGCCTCTATATGACTATACTCGCAAAAGAGAAGAAATGTGAGAAATTTCAATTCGTTTGGGTGTTAGAGTGTCTTAACTCGCGTGAAAAATATAAAATCTGCAGTAGAACCAAAATGATTTGCATTACTTTGTAATAATTTCATTATTTGATGAATTTACACTTGGCGAGTTTAAGATTGATAAGATTATTTTTAATTAATTTGAATCTTTTCTTCGAATCAGATGGAAATAATAGTATTCTATGCCATAAACTTTTTAATATTCAATTTAGACTCTATAGTTCAATTATCAAAACTCACATAAATTCTGTTGAACTAATAAATTTGAGATTACTAAGGATACCGTAGAATATTTTTGAAATCAGTGAAAAACATTGAATTATTATTTGATTTAACAAAAAATATTACACGACATTAATTGTAATGTTACGAATAATTTCATCATAAAGGTATGAAGTCAAATGACAATTGTTAATCGAAAAAATAGAACAAAGATTTTGCATATAACATATGACTTGTTTTTCCAATTAATTTGAATTAAAAAAGTATTATCTATCTTCTATAGTAAAATAATTTTAATTTTTTTTTTTTTTTTATATTACAGTCTACAGTCTATTTTTTTATTTATTTTTTCTCAGAAATATTCACAACAGATGACAAACCTTATCAGAATCGAAGACTATTTAACAAATAATAACGAAAAACTTTTAGTAAGAAAGATAGAAAAATTTATTTTTGCAAAATAAATTTGTAAAGTAGTAAAGTAAGCAACCTATTTTCTTATAATGTATACCTGTTATTTATTAACGTTTACAGATATTTTTAAAGATTCTTTCAATCCTTAATTTTTATGTAAATCAATGTAATCTAATAATGAATTAATGGAATAAAAAATTTACAGTAACAAATCAGAAATACCGTTTGAATATTAAAACAGCCGAGATTCACAAAAATAGTTTTATATGTTATACATAAAAAAATTCGGTTTTTCTTTTTCACAGTTTCACTAATAATGAATTTATAATTTTTAATAAACTTAGTTTTCCATCATGCGACGGAAATGATAAAAAATATATGTCAATCATTATACATTTGGTTTATAATATTAAATTGATTTAAACTGCAGAGATTACTTAACTTTCACCAAAATAATATCGGGCCTAATTTATAATGAAAAATATTAAGTTTATAAAAAATAACATTGTTTTTTTTAACAATTTTATTTTAAATGTATTTAAAAGTCACTTTTTGAATACAAATTTATAATAATAATTTATAAATAAATAGTAATTAGCAGATTTTTTTTATAATTACATCAGTTCTTAAGCATTCTTTTTATGCTTTGTGAATAATTATTATTTACATTTTTATTTAAAAAATATTTTCATGTTGCTTTTGAAATTTTCATCGTTGCTGTACTATACTTTTCTCTATCTAAATAATAATATTAATCTTAGAAAATGAGTCATATAATCAATTGATAAAAATGAGATGTACAGAATAACAAATTCTATTTGTTGCAATGTTGTTGTTTGAAATAAATGAGAAAAAAAAATTACTTTATAGTGATGCTTTATAGCAGATAGTATATATCGCTTCCTTATTTCAAAAGTGACACAATTTTAAAAAACATAATTTTTGAATTATTGCTATGAATGAGTTAAATAAACATTCTATCAATAAAAAATCAGCCATCAAATAAGAAATCATTAAAATCGTGTTAAAACTCAAAAAGAATAATTTTTTAAGAATTGCGAACGAAAATATACAAAAATGACATTGATTAAAAATATATTCTTTTTGTAGATATTATTTGATTAATCAATAATTTTCTGTCAAGTTAAATAGTTTTATTTCTTTTCTGAGAAAATTAATTTTTGTAGTTGTGTCACTTTTGACGTAAAAGATAGCGATATGTATAAAACAAAAAGATAAATTCTGATACACATTTAATAAACCTGTTAAGAAACGATATAATATTTTCTTTTTTTCTTTATCCCTTGCTTCTTTTTTCTCTCGCTCTCTGATTTAATATTTAGCAGTCAGAATATGAGGAGTTGAGATGTTTTAGCGTCGATGCGCGACGCGAATAATCCGGCCCGTGTGATATCCTTCGCACGGCACGGCACGGCACGCAGGTGTAAACAGCTCCGAGGATCTTGGCCGCGGTACGGGACGCGACGCAGCCTCTTGCAGACTCCTCGCGTCCACTGGAGCAGCCAGAACACAACGGCGTCCTTCGTCGCCGGCGTCTCTGCGCGGGATCGATCGTAAAGCTGAAGGTGGGGCGGCCGGAGGGGCGCGTCATCGAATGATAGCACTCATTCGGGCTGATGGCCGTTTGGGGAAGAGGGTTGTCTGGTCTGTAACCTGGGGGTGGCCCCACGTAAACCTCGAGAGGGGTGGAAATCGGTATTGCCGACACGGGGCGGTGTTTCAACCCCCGTTCTCGTCACAGGGATGGTTCGGCTGCTAGCGAATCAGCTTCCACATGGAGAACCCTCTACGAAACGCAACCCCTGCGAGTCAACCACGGCCACACCCACGCTCCTACCCGCGGCACCGGCGGTTATTGAATTAAGCTTATCATTTGATTTTGAGGAGACCCACCAGTCGGTCGTACGGGGCGCTCTTAAGCGGGCCGGAAAACTTCTTCCTATCCGCGGTGTAATCGCAATAATTTGATATCGCTGATCCGATTACGCATCATAAGCCGCTATCGAGGAACCGGCGGCCCGGCACGGTTCCCGGTCTCGCTCTCTGAAGCGTCGCCGACGAGAGAGCGGCGTGCCGCTCCTACCGCTCGCGTCTACCCGGGTCTTACCCGCGGTAAAACGAACGAACGGGCCCAAGAGTTCGGATACTAACGGGCCCGGATAAGTTGCGCTGCTTACGTCACCTTCTCAATTTCGCATTCATCATCACAGCCATACGTTTTCACGCGCAATCAGTGTCTTTTTTTTTTCATAAAGTTTACAAGAGACGCATTGTACTTATCTCAGAACAAAACATCAATGTGTTAGATATCGTGACTTTTATCGTGGCCCACCATTGATTTTTTTCGAGTGCATTCGTTCGAGACTGTCACGCGTGTCCCTTAATTATTGTCACCGAAGTGTAAAGAAACGACTGTACTAAGTGCCATCGGAGTAACGCAAAGTGGATTTACTTGCAGCCAGGCCACGGCATTATGGACTACTCGTATCTGAATCAGGCTGCGGCCGCAGCAGCGGCCGGCTTCGAGGCCTCCAGCTGCGCTCTGGCCGCCGGTGAGATGCAGTGCAGTTACGGAGACCTGAGCTCGTGCTCGCAAATGAGTCAAGCGGCCTATCGTTACACCGCGGCACGAGCCGCCGGATATCCCGGTAATGCTGCCGCTGCTGCCGGTGCTGCGGCCGGTGGCACGCCGCTCACGGCCCATCACACTGCGCACCCCCATGCCCACGCGCACCATGGGGCCCACTCGACCCCCTGCTCCGTAATGGCCGCCAGGTCCCAGGAAGTCCATCGGCACGCCGCCTCCATCTTCCCGTCGGCTATCAATCTTCAGAGTGAGTGATGTTTGAATCTATTTTTCTCAAGTACTCGATCATCTTAGCTATTGATCAACGTACTTTCGTCTAATTTCCGGATTATTAGAAAGTAATTATTAACTTTGCAATTACTACGATACTCAAAACTTTAATCCAAGTGTTTTATCAAGTATCAGGAAGAATTTGATATCTACTCTTATTTTTTAAATAATTGATTTTATTATTTACAGTTATTTGATTTTATTGTACCAGATTTTCTAAGAGAAGATTCTGAAAATGATTTTCAAGATTAAATTTTACGATTTTTGTTAAAGGAAAACTATTGAATTTAGACTTAAGATTTTGGACACATATTTTTTCATTTTTTACGTTTAAACTATGTATATGAATTTTTAAAACTTATTCTCAAAGTTATAAATCGCTCATTCTGTTTTAAAATAATTGTAACCACCAGTTGAAGGAGTCTATTCATCCGAAACAAACGAATCAATAACATTTTAAATTTGGAATTCATCATTTATTATAAAATCCTCAAAATTTTCTTTTATTGAGAAAAACAGTAAAATTTTTTTTTAATCAAATGTTTATAGTGTCATGCCATTTTGTTAAATCTAATATAATTTTCTTATTCTAATACGCACAATAACCGACATTCATATGCAAAAAAATTTTGTTGGTCTTTATTTATTTCGGATGATTAAAAGCTTTTGGCCAATGTATACTTTGCACACATTCGTTAAATATTGACCTACATTCAATATAGATAATTACGTACATGTATAATATTTGCTAATGTTATATATTGCATACGTTGGCCATATCGTCTGGAGGCACCTTAAGAGTCATCCAGTTATGCCCAACATCATTTTAGTACAAGATGTACATAGTTATTTATAATTTTTAAAGTATTGACTTACAGACTTTAAAAAATGTATACACAACATGAATAATATGTATTTAAAATCTTAAGTTTCTATATTCAAGCTTTTTTTTAAAAAAATTAAGATTAAATTTATCTTGAAAATCGCTTTTTAAACCAAAACTTTCCTTTTTAATGACAAATTCTTCAGGAAATTTGATGTCGACTCTTCTTTAATAAATGATGAAATATCGATAGTTTTTAAAATGATGAATAAGTGTAATGAAAGACTTTTCTCCGTATTAAAATTTGGTTACGTAAATAGATATTCTAACTTTCTTTATTTAATTTTAGAAAGTTTTATTCAGCTGTTTGATTAAATATTTCATACTAAATAAAGCTTTTAATTATTAAAAATAGAAATGTTGAAATAAGTTTATAATATTTACCTCCCAAATTTTTTTTTATAGAAATTGATTTTATAAATTTGAGCAATTTAAAATAATGCGTAAAATGGACAGAATTTGTGTAATAATTCACGAAAAATCATACATATTTGTACAAAATAACGTACATCACAATATATACACATAGTATGTTACGTAAAAAAATTACGATTAAATTGAAGAAAATATAAAGCATAATGAAACATCATGAAATTATCTATTATATTATTATATTATTATATAATAGAAAACTTGTTACATTTATATCACATATAATTATCTAGTTATCTAATAATTATTCAAAGTATCTTATTAAAAACATAATTCACACGTTATTTATTTACGCTGGAATATTATCTCGAACTTAAAGCTTCTTTGTGTTGTATTAAATGAATCAAGTTAATAAATGGAAGTTAATAAATAATATCATATATTAACGTCAACATGTATATTGTATATTAACATTGACCATAATAAATAATTCATAATTCCGACTGTAACATGGCACTTACACAACAAGAGCTCCTTTATCCTTGCGTCAATCCGTCGGTCTATGAACGTGCGACGCTTTGTTATGTTTGTTCCGGCGATTTAGAAGGGGCTAAACATGTCACACACGAGCAGGGAACTAATCTCCCTTCGTCCTAGTTGATAATTGATCTCGATTGAATTCAACATCACACATGTTGTTTCGGCACGATGCGCGCAAGAATGTCACGCAGATATATTATGCAACGTAGTATCTGTCATGCTTCAATTAATATTTTATGAATTCACTGAAGGAGCCAGAAATATAAATAGCTACCAAAGCGAAACTGTCATAAGGATATATGTGATATCAATAGTATAAGTTAAAACACTTCTACGAATATATCTTTACGTGATTATTCAAGGATTAAAAAAAAAATTAAATTATTTGTTTTTAAAAGAATAAAATTGTTATTATGTTGATTTTACATAATTTTTTACGTAATAATTTTTACGTAATAATAGGTTTAATAGAAATTATTATATAAAAAGTGTATATTTTTTTTTGAAAACAAAGATATATGGGATATAATAAATATTATTACGGGAAATGAATTCCATCCTGTTTATTGTGTTAACAAAATTTTGTACCTGTATTAAACAAATAATTGGAAGTGCAATACATATTCCCATCATAATCGTTTTAGTGTTATTGCTATGATTACTAACATTTTTAATCTTTTAATATATGTTTATTTTTTAATCATATAAAGATTTTCGATATAAAGAAAGTTTGTATATCCGCACATATATGTCACAAAAATAAAGAAGATTAATTGAAAAGTTATTTTTTTTAATTATAAAAATAATTTTTGCATTTAATATTTTTCTTAATCTAAAAATAATTTTTGTTATAATGTTTTTTTTTTTATAAAAAGTAAAATTGTTATGTACAATATTTTTGATATAATCAGATACAATTTTATACATTTTTATTAGAGATGGCAAGTTACATATATTACTTATAACACCATTATCGTTATTTTTGTATAATAGTAAATAAAATTTGGTAGTAATGATGTTACAATTTTTCATAACAATGACGATGCTAGAATTGGAATAGTCACTTAATTTTAAAAGTACAAATTGTTATCGCATCACATTACGCATTTCTCATTGATAATAATAACGAATTATAATAATGATTTAATAACAATGTTACAATTTTCATGACACCAGGGAACAGTAACTTTTTTCAATGAAAATTGAATGTATGAGTAACGCGTAATGGTAACAAATTATTTTCAAAAGTGACTTCCAATCTTATCATTATCTTAGCATTATCGTTATCATGAAAAATTATACACCGTTATGAAATCGTTATTATAAAAAAATAATGTAATAGTAATGGCGTTATACGGCATTACTTACCATAATTATTATTTGTAACTATACATCAGCAATTTTTTCTCATTTTTTTCAAATTTTACTTCTTATAAAAAACAATGCAGAAATTAACCTTCTAATTAATCTTTTAATGTTTAATTATTTATTCTGTACATACGCATGTATTTATATTTAATTATATAGATTTTTTTTATAACACCAGGTTGTTCTGCTGATATTTATGTGAGAAAATAAGGACTCTTATTTTTTTTGATATGTTTTGTGTTATCATATTTTAATTGTAATTTTAAGTTTTATTATTATTACATTATTATTGTTATTACCGTTGCATAATAAACATTTATTTTATTTTATTTTATTTATCTGTCAAACAAAAAAAAATAAAAAATCAAATTAAAAAAATTACTCTATCTCTACATTTCGATTATTTTTATCTTTATTTCTACATTTCTAATTTTAGGTGGTTTGGGATATAAAGCTTACTCAGGACATGATGGCCTCGCGGAGAAGAGAAAACAACGTCGGATACGAACGACATTTACGTCGGCCCAACTGAAAGAATTGGAACGTGCATTCCAAGAGACACATTATCCAGACATTTACACCAGAGAAGAGATTGCTATGAAGATCGACTTGACGGAAGCTAGAGTGCAGGTTAGTCCGTTCTTTATTTTGACACAATTATTCTTTGTTCTAAAATTTTTTTGGCAATAGTACACAAGAAAGAGTTATTGTTACAAATTACCGATTCTAAAAAGTAACATGTTACAATTACAATTATTAAGAAGTAACGAGTCGTTATTTTTCAGTCAATTTTTTATAATTTTTTGCATTATTATTTTAAATATAAGAGTGTTACACATTTCTAACATTACTAAATTATTTTTTATTGTTACAATAAATATTCAATTATGCGCTATATTATTTATAATAATATGTATTTGCACTTGGAAAAATTGGGATTAATATTAAGACACGTTTACGTACAAAAAAATTCTAACTATAATAGCTTAATTTTTAATGCAGAGCAGTGAAAATGATAATAGTGTAAATCACTTTTTTCAATTTATCGACTTGAGATCATTGGTGCAATCTACTGAAATATGAATTAAAAACTTTTTGTCTCTTGAAATTATAATTATTCCATCTTTCCATATACATAGATATTTACAGTAATAATTACAGGGATAAAAATATAGTCTAATCACAAAAATTAATTGATGAATACTTCATTTTAATCAATTCATGGCTATGTTTGATTTGCTTACACGCTATAAGCTTTATTTTATCTTTATCACTCCTTATATACAAAAAGAAAACAAAATAAAAAATTTACAGCGTATCCAATCCGAACGCATATGTTGACGAATAAATTTTATATAAAGTACATAATTTTCAAAGTAATTATTAAATTAGTTACTAGCAAAAACTATAACTAAATTAAGTTACAGTTACTGAAAAAAGTAACTCTAATTGTAACTTTGTTATGAGTAACTTTCCAATCTTGATATTGTATACAATTAAATATGATATTATAAAAGCTAATAGCTTTATAGGAAACATTTAAGAACTTAGTCTCTATTCTATAACTCTTAACAACAATGTCGATGTCATTACGATGATCATAAATTTTATACATGTAAAAGAGTGTGGTAAAAGAGTGTGGTAAAAACACAATATAAACGGTACTGATATTGTCTTTAAGAGTATAGAATAAGAGCCTCGGTCATTTTGCATAATGTAAAGAATACAATAAGCGAAATAATTTTTTGTTATTGGAAGAAAATATTCTTTTTGGATCATATATAAAATTTTGCATTATACATATCGCGTAGTTTGCTTCATCTGCACAAAGAGAGGGTTGTTGACTGAAAGTTGAGGGTGAGCAGAAGGAGTGTAGTGTAATTACATTACAGACTCCATTTTCGTTTTCATGGCTGCACCTGCAGGTCGCAAGCTGATGGATTATATGTCTAATACGCGTGACGGATTATCATGAACAAAAGATAAACGACGAAGAATTGTACAAACATTATTGTAAAATTATTTCTCATACGTATGAAATTACGTTTAAATAATATTTTCTCTTTTGCCGTTGAAACGAGTAAAAGTGTAATGATTCTTTTTGTGAAAAAATTTCTCTTGTTATATCTTATTTATCTTATAATTCGCGGATATTTAATCTTAATATAATTCGGGAGATGTATGAGAACATTTCTGAATTTATAGTAATTGGCGGTAAACATATTAAATATTCTTAAATGTGACAACTGAGTCCAGGAAAATTGTTCTCGTTTTGTGCGATTTGATTTACACCAATTTTCAGATCATTATACGCGCATAAATCAAAATGTATTTTTATGATATGTTTTCAAACTAAAACAATCCTTATAAATGCTAATCTTTTTAAAAAATTTTAAGTACCTACTCTTAAAAATTGACTTAAGAAACTGTGTCTCATATGATTATTTAATTTCCAATATTAAAAGTAATAAATATTGAATACGCTTGTTCAATTCTTATCACGTTATATTAATTCCAATAATCATTTTAAATAAAACTCAAAATCAGACAATCGTATTTCATGCTAAATATGCCATAAGAATATGGATTCAAATTATTTCTAAATAAATCCAATAAATTAAATTATTATTTGTACAAAATTAACGAAAGAATTTTATCATTATACGATCTTCCTTGAGCATATTTCGTAATATATTATAATTCGAAGATTCTCAACGCCGTAAGAGAACAGTTGCCATTTTCGTTTTTCGTCAGGTCCTGTATATAGCAAAATCGGTTACATTTTATAAGGGATAAATTTACATGATCTCTTGGACACACTAATACTTCGTATTAAGATCGGGAGCTATCTGTCACAGCTTGCCGAATTCTCTCTACCTATCGTACACATCCATAACGTTACCTGCTCTCCGCTAGGACGCAGGTGTCGCGAGAAGGACAGGTGAGGTACATGTACGGTAACGCGATTAGACAGCTTTCCAGACGCTAACGGAGCCTAAAGTTAGACTTCCCGACTGACGTGCATCACTTAGCGCCGCCGAAGTACCTCTTTGCCGAATTTCATTCAGATTATCTAGCGCGGACGAGGAGTGCGGACGATTTCATTGGTTTCCAGCTTGGAGAAGGGAGCAATAAATTTAATCTTATCTCGAAGACGTAGGCGCGGATTAATATAACGTTTGCCATCGACGATCTCGATATTATTACACGGTGAGATTAGGGATGGCGATTCGACGACTGTGAAACTAAATCACTCGCTATTTGCGGCGATGACTTGATATTCCAACGCGTATAATCCACTTTTGCACGATGAGTGCGATTATCTTGGCGACGGCAAGTTACTTAAGCTGCCATTAACCCCTTGACCCTACAGCCCTAACCATTGCAGCTGTGTTGATCAAAATACGAAAATCTAGGTAGTTTTGGTTGTAACTGTACTATATTTTAATCGAATTTAATGTTTTCTTTTGTAAAATATCTTATTTTTATTAATTTTCTTCAAAAGTAAGCATTTCGATCAACCAGTATTATGAATATAATATTAAATTATACATTTACATACATAAAATATATGTGATTTATAAATTAATAATATATTTTTCTTGAATATTATTACTATGTACCTAGCATAGTTTGATATATCCATACTTTGATTAAATCATTTTGTGTTTTTTTATATTTAGTAATCTTCTGTTCATGTATTTTTAGTTTTGATATTTTAAGCAACGCCAGAAAGATGCCAAGATACATACAGAATTTTATTATCCAAGGTTAAGGCAAAAAAAATTATATGTGCTTGACCATTCGTCATGTCTCAATTAATATTTCTTTTGTAATTTTTTATTTATGTTGTATATGTTGTAATTAATAAGGTATTAGGAGAAAAATATGGGAGAATGCATTTGAAAAAATAAAAAAAAATTGTTTTTTTAATTATTTTATCAATATTAAAGATCGTTAAATTAAAATGTCTATTAAAAAATCGCAGATCGAAAATCATGTGGTCTTCAAACTTTCTAAGTGGAAATAAAGCTATTCAATCTATCTTGAGAAGAGAGTGAGAGAAGGAACCATTTCTGGGACGTCGATATCCAACATAAAACTACTTTATTTTTATGAGATTTTTTTTCTATTCATATGAGAAGATTTACATGCACTTTCTTAATATTTTTAAATATCTTGTATCCATTTAAATCCTCTTTATTCTTTACTTTTTCTTTTTATTTTCCTTTCTTTCTTCTTGTTTCAAGCGCTTTCCTATTCCTATGCTATTTATATGTGCTAGTTTTAAAATTTTTATGATATTACATTTTATGATATTTTCTATTCTATTTTGTATACAAGGCACATTAGGAATTTTCTTTTTAATTTGATTTAAACCATCTTTGGGTAATTTAACTACGATAATAAGGATTAAAATCAGCTAAAAAGGTGTACTTTTAAAACAAATGTTAGTAATCTCATCTAAATGGCAATTGTATTGTGTTATGCATCATCGTACATGTTCGTGTATCATGAACGAGGACCGCGCAATAATGAAGCGCGAGATAACTATTAATACTCTAGTAGTTTGCGGGTTCGCGGCGCGACCGCCATCTCTGGTGAGGTTTATCCTCCCGCGGTGGGGTAAGTCCTTTGTCTGCTCGACTTTGCCCTCCTCCATTCTGACAGGACGTACGGTCCCTCAAGAGTTTCCTCGTCCCTTCATTCGTGATTCGTTCGTTCGCTACTGCGAGTTATCCTACCCCCGCTGTCTTCCAACCCTCCGATTCAACCCCTGCGCCGCTACCTCCATCCCTCTCAGCCCTCCATCTCGTCGATGGCGGCTGCTCGATAAAATTTTCTCCCTCTCGCATCGTGAGAGTCATTGCCTTCCTCCATCCACCCCCTCCTGTACATCCTGCTTCCAGGATACTTCCTAATCGGCTGCCATTACTACCCCTATTTTCTCTCGCTATCTATAGTTTCACTTAGTGCAAAGTATAAATTAAGTTACGCAGGAATGTTTCCGTTAACTCTTTTCCTTGAACATTATCTACCATTATTTCTTCTTCTTCATATCTCATTTAAGATACTTCTTAATCAGCTGCTATTATTATCTTTATCTTACCTTTCTACTTTTATTTAGCGCGAAATATAAATTGTGTGGATATGTGTTCGACAGAGCTTTATCCTGAAGAATTATCTACCTTTATTTCTTCTCTTTCATACCTCATTCATAATGTAATCTAATTAGCTGCTATTATTACCTTAATGTTCTTTTACTATTTAAAGTTTTACTTTTAGCTTGAAATATAAAGTAACATTTCCGAGATGACTGAGCAAAGCTCTATATAATAATATATCATTGTGAACATTTATTGATCTCGTAATAACATAAATACTTTATTTTTTATTTTTGATAGTTAAGAACGTTTTTTTTTTCGAGATCTTGGAGTCCTAGATTATTCTAATGTAAATACATAAAAACAAACGCGTCATATACTTATAACCTAACACTATATTCTGTTTCCAAGCATTCGAATATTAATTTGCTTTATAATTATTTATATTTTTATTTTTATTTAGATAATTATTTTCATTTTTTATTTAGAATGTGTAATAACATCACTTTTTATTTTAGTTACGATCATTACATAATTGCAAAATTATTATTAATAAAAGAAGTAAATCAAAATGTAAATATTTAATATAGGTATTATTAAGTATTAATTAAATACTTAGTGATTATAATTGTTCATATGTAATTTTTTACATATGAACATGACAGTTATTAAAATATTTTATTTCAATATTTTATTTTCAGATTCGCGAATTTGTCAATGACATAACATGTTTAAATCTCATTTAAACGGACTTGTTAAGTATCAATAAATTTATAATGTGTTTGTAACTATTATATTGTACTATTACTTTTTATATTAATTATAAAAAAAATAAAATATCATTTTGCATTTCAAATTAATATATTATTCAGATTATTCAGATTATTTTTATCTATAAAGCTTTAATCAATTTCAATAATAATCCAGCAGTGAGAGACAGAGAGAGAGAGAGAGAGAGAGAGAGAGAGAAAATCTAAAAATTACGAAGTATTCCTTTTATAATATATTCTTAGTATATTTATTAAGTTTAGCAATGCTCATCATTCTTTTCTCATTTCTGTAAGCAAATTACATTAAATTTGGCATTTATGGAATAACGCAAAACGAATATAATGCTGCTATATTCGATAATCGATCGAGTGTGATTATGGCATAAAATGCGACAGTATGGCATCTTAAGAAGAGATAAAACGTGCTAGATCGTATTACCTTGCAACAACAGAGGCTAGCTCTAACGGATATCGGAATTCTAGTTGGCAGCGTTAGGTAGGGGCGCATAACTAAGTCAGCGTGCTATTGATAGTCGAGATTCTCTCGACGCGCGTGTGTTATACCGCGTAGAAATATCCCGTCTCTCGTCGTTGGCGCGGCTGACATCGATAAAAATATCCGAAAGATGATTGAATTTGTAACACTATCCGTTGCATTATGCAGTGACTATAACTTGATCGTCGCATACAAGATCGGCTGTTCGTTCGCGGTACCGAAAACGGCGAAAAGAGTATTATCTCTGTAGAAGTGACACTTTCGACGGATATGACATAGAATATTGAGAAGAATATTAAGACGTGATTGCGATATCGATATCAATATCACAAACACAAATTTTGAAATCTTTATGAAAATAATTAATTACTGTCATCGTAATGTATTATATAATACTCTATCACTCTATCTGATTTTATTTTACTCTGTGTTTCTTTACAAATTTCTAATTGCTTTCAAACTTTTGAACGGTAGTGTATATATTCGGCGTTTATGTTATTTTCTATTATTCACATTTTTTATTCATTATCTTATTTCAATTTACAGTTTTAACAACTTATTAATTAGTTTTATAAGTTCTTTATTTTTTTATACTTTGTTGATCTTTTTGAAATTAATATTTCGTGGAGTATTTTAAAATATATTTTATTAATAATCATCAAAATTATATCAGACGTATTAAATAATTTGATTTTAAAAGATATATATATATATA
>NW_017259323.1:1214252-1232672 GCF_001594045.1 Atta colombica
TGAACAGGAATTAAATATAGTATTACTATACCAACAACAACCCTTACCCTTTACCCGTATTCTGAGGGATGCGCTTGAATTAGCACTAATATTTTATGATAGTATTAATGTCCTCTATGCAATATTGATAAATCACCTCTGCGCACGGACCATAACATGCAATACTATATTAAAATGATATCTTCCGTCGAGATTATTATTCGCACTGTCGAAAACAATTTTTGAACGAAGATGCGTTAAAAAAAACGTGTTACTCGTTTTGACACTCGTTGATAACAGTTTTGCTCGTTCCAGGTGGAAGCGAATATTGAAGCGAATTTGACAGAAATGATCGCGATATTCGAAACCACTTCACTAGAAAAACTTGTACCATGTGATGAGACAATTAGTATCCTGTTATAGATTCAATTCTTTTGATTACTGTTCAAACTTCAAAAAATGTATAACAATAATTACGTCTCACACTCATTCTTTAGAATAGATTGTAATTTTTCATTCAATCCTTTTATCGTTGTTTCATAATCACATTAAATTTGTGCAGATTCATTCTTCTATTCTTTTATTCAAGAAGAATACAAGAATAGAAACTCTAATAATACGTTTTTCTGATCTTCTCAGATTTTTAATAGAGTATAAAAAAAGAAAAGAAGGAAAGAGATTAAATTATTTTATATATTATATATTTTTAAAAATATTATTAAATTATAATTATTAGGTATAATGTGAAAAGATGAATACTTCCACATGTATAATTTTCTTTTATTTCTCAGAATCATATCATTTTTGTTTGATGGAGTTGTATGCATTAGGTTTAACAACGTTTACTCAATTTTATGCATAATAAAATATGCACAATATATTAAGAATTTTTATTTTAGACCGCATATATGAGAAACACAATTAATATTAGAAATTTAAAAATTCGACCTATTACGGTCGAAGCTGAATCTTCTTTGCTTTAAATAATTCAATCTTGAACTACTACATTATATATGTACTTGCATATACCATATTGTAGTCTTTTCAAACTGTGTGTCGAATTATTTTTTCTTTATTGTACCGATTGCGAAGAATATTACCAAGGCCTGGGTGGTCTAATAGTTTAGGACGCTCGTACGGAATATAAGAGATCCGGATTCAAGTCCCGGCCGAGGTAATATTTTTTGTAATAAATAATTTATTAATAGTTTCAACATATTAACATCTTTATAATACGATACTTGATGGTAGTATCAAATTATTAAAATTGCTTGTCAATTTTCACGATATTACTAGAGTAGTTTTAATCGCATTTATAAGTCCGGAAAATTCGGTGCGTAGTTTGAAAAAACTACAATGTGGTATATATAAGTACATATATAATGTATATTAGTAATTCAAGATTGAATTATTTAAAGCAATGAAGATTAAGCTTCGTAATAGGCATTTTAAATTTTTAATAAAATATTGCATTTGCTTCTTAAAGAAAATATTCGCCTCTTTCAAATGATCATTCCATGTTTTATTCTGGTCGCGTGATATACAAGATTTCTCAAGACCGGTGATCTTCTCAGCTCATCTATCTTCGAAGAAGCAGTCGTGAGTCATTCAGTGATTGAATTATATCTGTGGGTCTTGCTCTATGTTTCCATCTTCCACACCGCTTATCGGCAATGAACGTGGCGCGAGATTAATCAGCGCTGACCCATATCTCCTCCCGATTGGACCGATGCCACACAATACAAACTGCACACGAAGGGACGAGTTTCTGATTAGCCGGACATTTGTTCTTGTCGATTTAAGGCTCGTTAATACAACAAATGTAATCACATAACTGCAAGTGCAGCATCCTAACATAGAAAAGCGGAGTATCTCTTAAAAGCATATAATAATATGATATAAAAGTTGAAAGTGTGTGATTTTTATATACAAGAAAGAAGTTTCAAGTGTGTGTACTCCAAATATAATTTAAAATTACTTTATATGTTTATATCTAGAAAAATAATGTAAGGTATATTTTAGTTTTTAAAATATCTCTTATTTGATTTATTCTAAACATTTTATATATATCACCATCATAGTATAATTGCGATGAGCTTTATGTGAATGATACTTAATGTATTTTGTGATACTTTTATCGTTACACATGTCTCATTGACTGCTCTGATCGTCGCGTGGCGGCACGTTTTGCTACTCTGAGTCACATGTCATCCAGTATGAATTACAATTCTATTAACGTAGTAGAGCAGCGGAGCTGTGCATAATACGTACCAAAGCTGATCTCTCTTGCATTCTCTCTCTCTCTCTCTCTCTCTCTCTCTCTCTCTCTCTCTCTCTTCCTCTCTCTAAATTGGGATATCAAGTGCGCAGATGTAAAATTGCGAAGGGAGCGAGGCGGCAATAGCGTTCCGATATGGGACAGGCGATTGAAGTTGTGTTTTTCGCCACTAACGAGATTAATATTCAGCGAGCATGTCGATGTGCGAAATGGAT
Source organism: Atta colombica (assembly GCF_001594045.1). Classification (NCBI taxonomy): domain Eukaryota; kingdom Metazoa; phylum Arthropoda; class Insecta; order Hymenoptera; family Formicidae; genus Atta; species Atta colombica. Next base: position 1,216,725 of record NW_017259323.1, read on the forward strand.
GAAAAACATGGTTTTTGAAAAAATCAACTGCGGTGTTTTATACTGGGTAAATGACGTTTGTCGATAGCATTAATTAACGGGCATTCGTGAAAAAGTAGTTAAAATTTTATTAAAGAAAAGTCCACTGGAAATTAAAACCAAAAGAGTAAAGTAAAAGAGTATTTTTAATATTCCAAAAAGGGAGCTTCTTTGATAATTAAAAATATATTAATATTATTTGATATATATGAGATAAACATATATTGGAGAACGCTTTTATAGAGGTAGTGTTTTATGAATAATAGTTAATTATTGAAATTAATATAATTATCATTTTACACATTCGAAAAATATTTAAAAAATAATATTAACATAGTACAGAAGTTCTAGTTGTTATAGGTGCAAATAGTTTTACTGAATATAACTCATGATGTTACTAAGTTTTTAATCAATCAATAATTTATTTTCATTTTATAGTATATATTAATGCTACATATAAAATAATTAATTGTAACAAGATTATTGGTTGTGTATATGATACACAAATAGAATATGAAATTATTTAATATTGTAAATTAAGGGATAAATTAAAATCTTATTATTAGAAAAAGAATAAATGCTTTATTTTCTAACCAATTCTTTAGAGAAACTCAGTTTTTAGAATTAATGATAATAATTAAAACAAGATTTTTTAGAGATAATAGCAAAATATAATTATATTAACTGTAAATAAAGAATATACGATTCAAAAGAGACATAATTAATGATAATAATTAAAACAAGATTTTTTAGAGGTAATATCAAAATATAATTATATTAACTGTAAATAAAGAATATACGATTCAAAAGAGACATAATACACAATATTTAACGTAGATAAAAAACGATTACACTTTAGTTTTAATAAAAATATTCAATTTATATATAATATTATAAAGACTAAAATCAATATATAAACTATATAAACTCTAATCAAGATATAACTTACGATCAATTGATTGATACTTGAACTTTAACGTGTTATCTAAAGTGAGCGTTCGAGAGATGAAGTTAAAAGTCGGATAGGGCAATCTCGAAGTCTCGGGAGTTATATGCGCAGTCGAAAAATCAACGTAAATTTTCTTCCGTCCCTCAGTAGGATATGCCGCTGTCAAGTAAAACAAGACATTCCCCGGTGTCTTGCGAGAATGAAGGACATCGCAAGTACACTTACGATTAAGGGTTTGTTCTGGAAGGGACGAGAAAGTCCGGGAGTCAGGCATAAAAATTGAAAAAGAAGAAAACGGGACAGGGAAAGAAATCGAATGATAGAAAGAGAAGAATGTAAGTGAAAGAGGAGGGACAAATGCTAGAACAAGAGAGAATTTTAAAAAAGATAGAAGGAGATGTGAAATCTAAGGGATACAGGTAAAAACGAGACAGAAAGAAGTCACGGTTTTAAGAGAGATGGGAAAAAGGAAGGAAAAAGGGATGCATACTGAAACCTTAAGATAGTTAAGAAAAAAGAGAAAGAGAGAGGCATAAAAGAAAAATGAATACTTAGAATGAGAAGCGATTGTAAGAGAAAGAAGTCTAAGAGATAGCAACATAGAGGAAGAGAAAGAGAGAATGAGACAGGAAAGATGAACAAAGGGGAGGATGTAGGGCTGGGAACGAGAGACGATTCCGGGAGTCGAGGGGTTGCTGCAGTTGGTGATACAGAGGGATGTGTGTGTGTGTGTGTGTGTGTGTGTGTGTGTGTGTGTGTGTGTGTGTGTGTGTGTGTGTGTGTGTGTGTGTGTGAAATGGGGAAAACATTTGCCCGGGTTCTGGTGGCTAGAGTCGGGGCTGGGCTGATACACAAGGGGCCCATGCCAGAGTGTGCGCCGGTAATTGCGAGCTCTATGTAGATCCACTTACAGTGATTAAAAACTGTCCTGCTGGGTATCATCCGTGGCGGAACGGCGTATCAAGGATGTCGGCAAGGGAAAGAGAAGAAGAGCAACGACCAGGATGCGCACCGCCAAGAATAATTCCGTCACGTCTCACACCCACGTCAGTTTGCGCGCGTTTAGAGATAACAATCTCATGCTGTTCTATAATTCGACTGTTATAGCAGAAAAGACGGGTATAATTTTTTCATGACATTTTTCAAACTAACAATAAGTATGACACCGTTTATATACTTGCAATCTAAAAATATAGCATTATTTTAGTTAAAAAATGTTTAAAAAAAGTTGTTATTATTCTTGAGAGGGACAAAAGGAAGTTTAGTCTTTTTCAAAAAGACTGATACAATTTTAAAGATTTTGTAGGCAATATAGTTCTGCTTTTATTAATGATTTTTATTAAAATGTCGGCGGTAATAATATTTTTGTGTAAATGAACAGATTTTGATAGTTATCATTATAATATTAAAATATATGCTCAATGTGTAGGTATATTCTAAAAGTAAATGGAGAGAGAGAGAGAGAGAGAGAGAGAGAGAGAGAGAGAGAGAGAGAGAGAAAGAAGGAGGAAAGGAGAGAAGAAAGAAAAGGAGAAAGAAAGAAGGAAAAAATGGGAAATAGAGAAAGAGTGCAGAGTGCAAAGTTAATCAGATTTAATATAATAGTTTCTCTTGTATTCTATCTTACTACACGTATATTGTATACGATCTGCAGCGATCCAGACTTTCAATTAAGGAAATAAGTTTAGGGTGAAGTCGCATCAGCCTGCCATCTCAGTCTTAATTACGGTCTGCTCCGTGTAGCGTGGAGACATTTACTTTTATTGGTACGATCGTCGGAATGACTCCATTACAAATTAATTAGACACACAAAACTTAATAAGAAAGAGAGAGAGAGAGAGAGAGAGAGAGAGAGAGAGAGAGAGAGAGAAAGAGAGAAAGAAAAGAGATTTAATATTTTTTTAAACTGATATTTTTTTCTTATATAATTTTGAAATAAAATCATTCTGTTTTACTATATATAATTAAACTTCTATTAAAATAATGGAAAAAATAAACAACTAATGTATTTGAAATCAATGGAAACAAGAAATTGGAAATATTTTTAAATATATTTTTATATAATATTATATATTATATTATACTATATATTTAATTATATCATAATAAGGAGGCTTTCTGTATACACATTTTCTTCTATTTACAAAATGTTTAATGACCTTTGCGAACATTTTAACAGAAATTCGATTATTTTTTTTTACAATTTTTTCGATCCATCTACAAATATCTTTGTAATTAAATATGAGATTGAAATTTTATTAGAAGATTTATATTTATATTCTAGATTAGCACAGAATTATGCATTCTCTATTTCTTTTGCATATATAGTATCTTCATATTCTGTCGGCGAATCTAATCACATCGCGAAATATATCTTGCCGATACCAAATTAGATCGATTCGGGGTCAGAAAGCAACCGAGCGAAATCCGCGGTTAACTGGTTCGAGAAGGGAAAATCACGACGAAACCTAACATAGGGTGAATCAAACGGATAAACGTAGCGCAAATTGCACCATCGTGCGGTACTTCTGTAGAATTCTTAATGCCTCGACGCCTGTTTACTTAAATCATCGACATCAACGCAGATATAGTCTTCATCAAACAATGTCAAGCACAAAAATAGTTACTGTTGTAAAAATACTTTGCTCTAATTAAATTAGCAATTGCTAATTGTATATGAACGCAAAATGTCTCTGATAAAAAGAATTCTCACAATTTCATATTTTTAAGAATTTTTTTACTCTACAGTTATTACCATATATATATATGTATTTCTAAAAAAAAAATACCTTAAACTTCTTCAAATTTATAAATTTGCTTCAACAGTTATGAAATGAGAAATCTTAAAATTTCGTAATTCATATATAATAAAGATTTCTAAAAAAGATGTAAATTTTTTCAATATTTATAAAAAGTGATTCAAATCATATAATCATATATTTGAGAAATTTTTTAAAAGTTATAAAACTTTTATATGATAAATATAAAAGTTATGAAGAATTCTGAAATTTATATAGAAATTCTATAAGAAGTTCCAAAAAAAATTTTCAACATTCAACTATTAGTCTATTAACGCTAAATATATTATTAGATATACATTCACGATTATTACTTAAATGTACTAATAGTCTCTATATTAAATAAATGTAATTTGAAAAATCAATTTTTAGTAAAAAAAATTATAAAAGATTATCTTTGATTGTACAATACGTATGTGTTTAATTTTTAATTATAATTACTTATAATATTATTAATATTATTGTTAATATTATTGTAAATGAGAAATTAGTTTGAAAAATAGATATATAGAATTAAGATGTTATTTAATATTATAATCTCTCCAAAGGAAATACTATGCAAAACTCTGACGAAAATTTTATGAGAACCGCGTCATATAAATTAAATATTTAATCGCGAAATAAAAAAACATTATTTATAAAATTGATCATTATGTCACATCTTTGCGCGATTTATCTGTTTCATAATACAAAACAGAGAACAAAATTAAAGAAATCATTCGAATACTATAAAACATTAAAAAAAAATTTACATGGAGAACTTCTGTCGAACCAAATAAGTCAGTCCTTAAATTAATAAGATACATAAACATATATAAGAATGATAAAATAATGAAATGTAAAAGATAAAGCAATAAAATAAATAAAAAAGAGACGAATTCGTGCATGGACACGTATCGAAGCGTATGATCGGAAGAGAGCGGAGGGTAGAATTCCCGTACAGTTCCCGTTTAAAGAGATGATTAAATATTTATCCAGAAGGTGCTGGACATCTGTCGATATGCCTTGTTGCACTTTATTTTGGCGCGATGTATTTGTTTAACATTAACGCTACATGCGCGTGCGCGCGCGAGCACGCAAACGCGCTCTCTCACCCTAATTCGCTTCGTTGTCGTCGTTGTCGTCACTTCGGCAAACAACGGCACACATGCTACGGTCTGCTCGAGGTTTGGTCTGTGGCCAAATACGAATTATTAGCGTTGTCTTTGGCACATATCACGGATAGCACATTCATGACCTAGTCGATAATCGCAAGACAATTAAAAAAAAATAACAACAAAATTGATCTTATGCCCGGCTTTATGCAGGAAAAGTATAAAAAGTTAATCAAATTCTTTTTTTTAAATTTCGCTGTTATTTTTTAAACTTTGGAAAAAATCCGAGTACTAAAAAATTAAACATATTGTCGTTAAATTCACACAATCGTTATGAAATACCGATAATTCGATCTCTTATCGAATTAATTAATTAATTTCATCTTCTTACGTTGTGTCAAATTGTCTAACGCTGTGTCGTTACTTATAGAATTCCCTTACTCTTTCTCAAAAGATTTATATAACAAAACTAAAATGAAAAAGCTCTTCTAGTTTGATTTTGCATCTCGCTTCTGTTTTTCTCCCTTTTTTTCAATCAACGGTAGATCACGAAGAAACGCGATGCCAGGTGTAATCAATTTCGGATTAATTAGCACGCGAGGGGGCTCACGGTGTTCGTCGCATAGTTACGATTCGAATTTCGCGAAAAATCACCACGCCGGTTGCGCAACCGGCGCGCGACAATCGGTAGCAGCAGCAGCAGCAGCAGCAGCAGCAGCAGCAGCAGCAGCAGCAGCAGCAGCAGTAGCAGCAGCAGCAGCAGTAGCAGCTGATAAAAATCCAATAGCCCCAGTGTTTGCCAGCCAGAAAGGGCAATCACGTTCATCATGGTGTCCTGCGCTCCCGCCGTCGCCTCCCGCCTCCACCGCTGCCGCCGTCGCCGCGGTGCCACCCTCCGCCGCCCATCTCGCGTCCCTTCTAACCCCCGTACAGTCTCCCCTAGCTCCGACAGCTCGAGCAGTTACATCCTACGAGCCCTGAACGTAGCCGCCCCTGGAAAATCCGGGGGTGGGATACACGTGCGCACACGTTGAGGAACGAACGGTTTAGGGAGTGACGAGGAGGGACGGAGATTGAAGCGGGAGTTCGCAGCACCGTAAGGGAGCCAGGGATGCAGTGGGGGCAGAGCGACGAGATAGGGGCCGTTGAAGGGGAAAAGGGTGGATGAGCGGCAGCACCACCGGTCAGATAAACGCTAAAGCAAATAAATCCGCTACTTTAACATGCAGGTCACCGCAGGTGTCTGTTTATTTTATTCGTTAAATATTTCATTTGGCCGGCTAGGGCCAATTACGAGCGCGCCGAACGACCAGCCTCGCCGCTTCGCTCTGACGAGCCGCGCCGAACTCTCTGACGCGCTTCGTGCGACAATTTCTCGTTTTACGATGGAAAATGTAAAAACGTAATATTTGCCATTCGTAGATATTGTAAACTTAAGTCTTGATTCAATCTTCAGTATATAGACTCCAAGCTATATTTCAACTTCTGGATAAATTAGTAATTGTTTGATATTAATTGTTTCTAACAAAAAATTTGTATTTTAAATTAAAACATCAACTTACATCTATATAGTGTGAATAAAGTTCCATTACAGAAGATAATTACGAAGATAATTTCTTGTGCTGTTTTAAATTTTCATTATTTCTGTTTTACAAATTTAATTAATAAAATTAATCTGTTAAAAATATTAAAATAGCAATTTAATGAAATTTATTATGTATTAAGAGTAAAAATCTCTTATTTATGAAAAGTTCTTCCTAAAATATAATAGATTGAAAGAGAATTGAATTGATTCTTGATTTTCTCCACGTTTACTAGATTTAAATCTATTGATTTCTTTTTATAGAAACGTATTAAGATTATTATTTAATAAAACTTTGCTTTTTAGACAATAGACAGATTAGAATAAGTGATTTAAAGTATCTCATTTAAATCAATTGTAAAATATATTTAGAACTAGATACATAATGAAATCATATAAATGAGAAACAAGCTCACGAATAAATGTATGTAAAATTAAAATAAATTTTTCATACATTTATTTACTTTTAACGAATTAATCATCAATGGATTTTGTTTTATCAAACATAGAACGGAAATTATGAAAGTTCAAATCCTATGTAAGGATTTTATAATCATCCTATCTATCATTATTGTTATTATCATTATATTTTTAATTTGTGAGCATTTTTATTTTTAGATAACTAATTGCAATCATTTTATTAAAAAATAATCTATTTAAAAAATCTAAATATTATGTCTAGTTACATTACAAAATACATGTATAAATAGAAGAATATTTCAAATAGAATATTTCATGAGAAATTAATCATAGATTTAACATCAACATATATTTACAGCCTCGATTTCTGTTTAACACTTGTAATTAGAGACATAAATTTTTAACAGTAGTATTATTTATATGTCAACTAAATTATAATATTAATCTATCTTTGTTAAATATTTGTTACTCCTTATATTACAATCTTATAAATTATAAACGAAAGAAAAATATTTAAGTAATATTAGCACAATTATATCTTGAAAAAGTATACACATTAAGTTGCCTTCCGTTATTTCAACAAATCAAATGTAAATCGTCAAGGAAGAATAAAAATAAAGTCTAACAGTTGGACATTGTGTCAATGTTGCAGGTATGGTTCCAGAATCGGCGAGCGAAATTTCGCAAGCAGGAGAGGTTGGCCCAACAGAAGTCTACGTCGCAAAGTGGCATCGGGGCTGACAGCGGCGCGTCCAGCCCCGTGGCCGGTACTGTGAAGGCAGAGGGACGCTCGCCGAGGAGTCCGGCGACGCCACCCGGTGGCTCGAATAGCGTGCTTTCGTCGAATGAGATCAAGCCGATCGCTAATCAGAACCTGGTGAACGTGAAGCACACGGATGGCACAAGCGACGGCTCGCCCAATGCTCGGGGAAGCAGCGGCAGTGGTACCTGGGGCTCCTGCAGTCCCAGGCCCTTCTCGGCGGCCCTACCGCCCTATCTGTTAGATCCGCTACCACTGAAAACCGCGAATCTCTATTAAACCTTCTACCCCCGTCACCGACCTGGCGGAGAATGTAAATACAGAGAGCCGCCCGCTCGTCAACACGGAGACGACACGCCGTTCAGGTTCAGGGAGCGTCCAGGTTCCTTCCTAAGCCCCGGTTTCCCGCGACTTCGTCGGTGCCCATCCGTACGTGCGGTATCTTTAAGAACTCCGGTAAGACGCGCCGCTCATATTTTTGACAAAGATACATTTAGGCAGTCGGGAGAAGGTGTGTCAGCTTACTTTGACGTAGCTGAGATACATTCCGAAATTTGTGCGCACACAAGACAGAGCGTTAAATGCCAATCATTGAAAAATCAGGAGCCGAGGTGAATATAACTTACTGTTAGTGAATTTCGATTGTGGTATTATCGTGCAAAGATTCAGAAGCCAATCAGATATGTCTGTTTCTTAAGTTTGCCGGAGAAATAATTCGTAACATCAAATATTTCGAGCAATTTTATAGCATGTGCTATGTTTATTCTGCATTCCTGTGATAAGTGTAGTAACATTTGAGAGATTAATATATGTTTCCTTGATTTTTTCTCGGTTGCTTTAATCTACACGTTGTCGTATTTGTAGATAAAGAAGAGTGAAAGAAAATAGCGTACAATTGTAGAACGTAAAACATTGTTTTTGTTAATACAAATATGCTATATCTATCTATTATTTAACAAAATAATTTTAAAAAAGGCATAACTTGAAACATTGTTTTCAGGCATCTATTGAAATCGAGATTAAATAATTGAAAAGTAATATAAATGTGGATTTAAACTCGTATCAGAATTACATTCCAGTTGCTATCGAAAATAATAGAGTTTATGCGAGTGCTTACTCCAAACGACAATTTTAATGTTCCCGAGGAATAAGAATGAGACACTTATTTATTATGATATACTTATTAATTTAATAACGTCACTAAATTATGTAAATATAATAATATCTATATTTTGTAAGACAACTTGATAAAAAAAAATAATGAAATTAATCTAAATATAATACATGTGACAATAGAGTTAGATATAAAAGATCTCTTTTTTTAAATTAAAAATTTATATATCTATACTTTTTAATTGAATAAATAATTTTCTTGAAAATTTAATAAACCAATAACTTTCAATAAAATTAACTTATTCAGGATTCATCATGATCATTACGTGAGGACTATTGTGATTTTATTCAATGTAAAATAAATCTTAAAATATCTTAAATATTGTATATTACGTTGTTTTTAATTATTTCGTTCAGTCATCGCTTTATTATAATCATCATAAAACAGAAAGATAAGGATTTCATTCGAATCAATAAAAATGCTATTAGAATATTGCTTTAACCCTCGTGGGACATTAAATTTTCGTTTCCAGTATATGCTTCCTATCCGTATTATTTTCTATTAACAATGCAAAGCTAGGATTAACACAAAAAAACACAGCGTAGAATAGTATCCATAAAAGTACTATTAATCACGCGATTTTATCACTGGATTTAACAGACTTAGTTTATCGGAGTTGATTTAAGTATTGAAAATTATGTCTATACATCGCGAAAATCTCTTACGATATTTATTATGTGTATCAAGTAGCAAAAAACGTATACTTCCACAGTAAAATCCTTGACGCAATTATTGAACGTATTTCGCACTGATTTAATGCGCGATTCCAGCGACCTGTCGAATAATTAATTAATTAAATGTTAAAAGCAGCGATCAATAAACAAAATAGGGAAGAGAGCGAAATCTTGCTTGGTGTCAAAATAAAAATGACTTTCAATACAAGAATTTATTTTACTAAATTACAAAAAAGAAAAGTATTCTGAGAATAATATTATGTTAAATTATGTTTCTGATAGGAAATTTATATTTATCTCACCTAAAAAATGTTTATATTAATATTGATATTTTTTATTTACATTTAAAACATCCATATTAATCTAAAAGAACATAGAAAAAAAGGGAAACTGACAACCAAGATTCAAATCCAATTAAGATTGCCACTTTAATTGACCATTAATTTTATATCAATTTTATATATTCTATTTCGTTATAAAACTTCTGTAAAGCTATGATATAATAATTTGTTAATTTCAATTCGATAAAAATATAAATGTAGAGTGTACAAAACTCTAGGAGGAAAGTCTTATATCAAGAATCGCTGTGTAACGCGAGATAATTAATTCGCGTTAATTCGCAGATCGACGGAATTTCTTCTTAGGAAGCCCTTAAGATAAATACCTACATACCGTCCTGTGTGTCTCGTACCAAGAAGAGCGAGGGTACCTGTCTTATCACGATATACTATGGACAATTTCGGTCTGAGGATCAGTGGTCTGACTCGTTCGTCGTGCGCCGATAACGAGCGCACCTTATTCTGCGTATGTATAGTTTATCGATTACGACTGAATCTATTTTATAGTGAGATGTATAAATGTACATTAGTTAAGATGAAAGGTATGTATAGTTCACCTGAAAATATTTTTTTCCTTTCATGAGTCTCGTCAAATCCGCCTTAACTTTTAGAGGACCAAGTAAGTGGATAAATCTTTTTCAACTATCAAATATCAATTATAGATATCAATATGCTATCAAATTGCTCTAATAATTGTAGCTATGTTAAACGTAATTAAAATTGTTATACTTGTCACGAAGGATGTCCGATTCTAATTTGCTTCTTTAAAAAAATCGATTTTTTTGTGAAAAGAAGACAGATTTGAAATGACCCTGCTTGTTAAAAGAAACGAAAAGAAAAAAGCTTGGATCAACCCTAATTATGGTTTTTCTATTTTTTTAATAAAAAGTAATTTATCTTTCAATATGATAATTTTATAAAGTATTGAAATATTAATTAGTTAGAACAAATTGTTTAACGGCGAAAACGAATAAAAAAAAAATCACCTAGTTATTAAACTCTCGAAATTATTACAAAAGAAACTGATATTTTGCAGTGACGTAAAGGTCCTCTGAAAGTTAATGGAAATAGCGTGCGAAATTTCTATCGTGTCCCGAGGCAATCCATATCCCAGTTCGATAACGAATGTGATTTTTTAACGAGGCACTTTTACAAAACTGCGTATTACTGGCGTGCAGCGAGCCGCGTTTTCGCCCGTCTCTGCGAAAGACGCGCATTATCGATTATACGCGACGGCAACGAGAGGGGAAAGGCTCGTCTCCGCAAGCCAGGAAGCGTTCGTGAATTCTGAACAGCTTCGTTGCTCCCGCCATTATTGTTAAGATTAACGAATGGTAATTATCGATATGTGTGAACCGGAACTTGTACAGTTGTTGCTATAAATATATGAAATTAGTGTTTTACACCATACTCATACTCACTTCTCTCCGTTAAAATCACTCCAGTGATTCCCAATTTCGTTAAAAAGTTATTATCTTTTAGGCCAATATTTATATTGCTATCTTAATTTCTCTATGTTTAATATTGATTTTATATTATTCTATACTAGTTCGCCTATTATTTTTTATATTTCTTATAAAAATTAAAAATCATTTCTACTTCATTATGTTTGGGTAAAAAGAATGTTCAGAGAATTTCAAGTACACATTTATTGAAAATCATAATTAAATTAGTTTCTCGTCTTAGTCGTTGGTTACATCGTTGCTGCTGGTCGTAGTCCGGTTATATAGATTGATATTTTCGTATTTATTATGTCGTCGAATATCCGCTGCAATCAATGCCATGTTTAATTATTACGCTGTAAATATCAAAATTATTGCCCTGAAGTTATAGAAATGATATTTGTCCATGATAGAGTGTTTTTGCAGTCATTACTGCATAATTTTGATCTGTTGTGCGAAACAGTTAAAAAGCAGCGCATCTTTAATTTCCATGAATGCACTCTGTTTCGCTGGCTTAATAGAAAGGAGAAAAAAATATTATCTAATATGTTTAATCTTGAGCAATGCTATTAAAAAATGTTAAATAATGAGCAATATCAGCGATGTAAAATAATCTGGCAATTTTCTTCATTGGTAGATCAAAATATATTTTGTTACTTATTGAAAGTATCTCCATCTCTTGAGCTTTCTGTAAACATGAAATAGTCTCCTAATTTTTATTTATTTTGACAAATCTGATAGAAGCTAATCATTTAAGTCAGCTTGGATCAAAATAATAAGAAAAAAGACGTCTTTAATTATTCAAAATAAAATTTTGATCAACAAGTACAAAAAAATAAATAAAGAAATATAGAAATCAGAAATTATCCAGAAAGATTTTCTATTTTTATAAAAAAAGAAACAAAAAATTTAAGCAATAAATTTGATCAAAATAGTTATAAAATCAGAGATGCTCAACTTGCCAGTGTTTTTATGATTTTAAATCTCACATCTCGCGGATCGATTGTCGAATCGTAATCTCCTATTTCCTGATCAAGAATAAAAAAAGAAAGAAAATAATAAAAGTTTCGTACGTTCGTAATTGTTCGTCATCAGATTAATCGTCATCAGATTAATCGTTTGCGTGTAGTGTAGTCATCATCAAGAATCACTCAGGTTACTATGAAAATTGTATGAAACATAGTAGAATCATTGAACATTTAATCGAATGAAACTGATACTTCAATTTTAACTCTTGCAATACGTTTACGAATCCCATAAAATGTTCATAGCACCTGATGCAAGCCATCGTGACGATTGAGCATGAATGGGTCTAATTGACTGCAAGAATAAATCCACGTATTGTCGATAACTTGCGATTGGATGAAGCATTATTTTAATAATGGCAAAGTCCCTTCAAATCTGGAATTTGAGGCAAAAGAAAATTTTACGGTAGATATTTTTAAAAAATAAATGTGTTTCATTAAGTAAGCCTATTAATTGATACATAAAGAATCCTGTACTTTTTTTATGTTCTTTTAAACGTATTTTCTTGAGCTGTTTAATCATTCATATATTTTGGAGTGGGAAAGGTACTGTGCCATTATTAAAACGATAAATTTGTATCTTGTTTTGTGTTACGAATAAATAGATTATATAATTAGTTCAATAATAAATTCATCTGTAATACGATCTCACGCACACAATGCGCGATTTCATATCGCAACATTATCAACAGCCCGCTGTGGCTTACTCGTGCGCGATCGAGCCTCATCGATCATGGAATCAAACAGACACCATTATTCTCCACTACAGCACTGTTCGCGATAATGAAAATGTAGTCATCGACATTATCGAATCGTCGTAAGTTAGGATAGGAGAAATCGAAATTCCCGGAGCAGCGCGTTCGTCTGTCGTCGGATACACAATCAGACGCCTCTATATATAGATGTATTTACATTAATATATAAGACTGGATCGAGGGTTTTCCTCGAGCGGCGTGTGAGGGAGTATGGCCTACCAATTAAGCCATCGTGAGGGTACCCGCGCCCATTCCGAAGCCTACGCCTTTAGGCCCAAAGTTCCGGTTGTAGCAACCGCGGCAGTAGATGTCCCCATCCGGACCGTCGTTCAAGTTCGTCGAATCCAGGGAACGGTTACACTCACCGCAGCTGAAGCACCGCTTGTGCCAGACGCGGTTCTTCGAGATCATCTGCTCGGCGGCGTATACCGGGTAACCGCAGCGCGAGCAACCGTGCCCGTCGTTTCGCTTCTGGCCGACCTGGGGCTTAGCGTCAATGCTACAAAATGAAAACGACATCTGAGAATCTGATGTAATAATTCATGGAAAAACTTTGATTGATGGCAAGACTAATTCAGGTGATCAATGTACATTTATTATTTCCAAACTTATATTTTTTATCAAAATTATCAATAGAGTAGATAAAAAAAAGTTATATAGAAAAATTTTATGACTCAATTAATAATCTTTGTCTTTTTATAGATTTCTCGTATAGATGCACATCTATGTCCTCAGAAAAGAATAAAAGCTTCAGGATTAATAGTTCGTTCTTATTTTAAGACCGTTTTTATTTTAAGAATTATCTTAAGTAATGTCTTAAGATGTTAATGCGTCTCTTTGATTGATTCGTCAACTACTGTACTTAAGGTAGTTTTAAATTTAAGATTTGACTATGAATATCAATCTCAATATTTCCGTACATAAATCATAGCGCTATGTTTAATAATTCATATAAGCTTACATCTCACACAATTACTCGCATGTTAAAGGAAAATTCTAATTAGAGAAGTAGGTCGATTATCAAGATCGCTATCAATCATCAAAGTTTCCCTGACAACAAACTTTTTGCTATTATATTTTGTACCGTGTTTCAGAAACTAATTATTCTTGAGATACACTTACTATGAAGGGGCATGATCTCCATTCGTCGAGACGAGAGTCGGTTTATGGCCGAATCCGAAACCTTTGGGCCCGAAGAGCTTTCCGTAGCACGCGCGGCAATGGATTTCCTTGTCAGGGCCATCGCATGCCAGCATGGAGTCTAAGGGTCGATGACACTCGGCGCAATTGAAGCACTTCTTATGCCACATGGTGCCCTTGGCGAGCTGTTGTTCAGCGGCAAACACCATGCCACCGCAACGGGGGCAACCCTGCCCAGCTGGCGCCTTAATCGAGGTCGTATCAGGATTGTAGTAAGGTCGACTGGCCGAAATTTCTTCCTCCCTACGGGTAATTAACTCGATTACGATCCCACCTGATCAATTGGACTTAATATATTTTATAACTTAATTTCTATCTGTTTAATTTTACTTGACTGACAAGTCACAATAAAATATATATAAATGAAAGTATATATACCGATATTTTAACATATTTCAAGATAGTTCAACATTCATAAGATTTTTTCTTCGTGATCGTACCATTTATTTTTGCTTGAAATTTAAATTTCAATTTCTTTTACTTTCTTAATTACAATATTTCTTACCTTTCGAAATGTACTTGTCATTTTCTCTTAAATTATGTCATATGAAATATTATAAATAACATATGTGTCAATAATTTTTATTCAAGATCGAAATTTTTTTTTCCTAAATTATATTAGAAATAATACATATTTTGCATTTATATAATAAAATTATCAAAACTCTACATACAAATAAATTAAATAATGCTTTTACAAATTTGAAAATTCTGTTATAATTTTATCAATAACCACTTTATTTATTAATTTTCACTAACTAATTCTAAGTATATCATATCAAAATGAATCTGCAAAATCATGAACTCATTTGAAATCTTTATGAGCCTCGGTTCAACGTGCATTTATAGAGCAGCTATTTAAATCGACTTGTATTTATAGTCACGCATTCGGCAGGGTGACGCTAGCATTCTCCCAGCAATGGCCTCGGGACTTACGTGAGCCCATCGGTCTGGAGGAATCCCGAGCCACATGCGAATCCGTATCCGTGCGGTCCCCACTTCTTTCCGTAACAGGTCTTACAGTAAACATCCCGGTCCGGCCCGTCACAGGCGATGATCGAGTCCAGGGTTTTGGTGCAGTCGCGGCATTTGTAGCACTTCCGGTGCCACTCGCGGCCCTTGGCGAGCACCTGCTCGGCAGCGAAGACGACGCCACCACAGCGAGGACAACCCTTGCCGGGCGGAGCCTTGATAATCGCGGTGTCGATCACGGTGGTACGAGGAGCCGCATCGCTGCATTGTAAAGAAATCGCATTATCGCGGATCATTCTCGTTCTCGGTGACTAAGTCAATCGTTGAATCACAGAGATTGCAGAAAAGCAATTGATTTATCTATTCGATTATTGTCTAAGTAAACTTGATCAGATATTTAGACTCTATATTGAATGGAAAATGGAAAACTTTGAATTTTCCTCATTTTAATTTTAATTTTAATTCGTCTCGCTTTTCTTATCTCCTCGATTCGTTTATGATATCACGAAGAAATGGAATTGCATGCGAATGAGAGGGTGATTGATCGTTGGCAATCGCTTGGTAAGACAAATAGAAGATTTGAAGTTTTTTTAAATATTTTGGTGGAGTACAAAAAATTGTATAGTTAGTTAAAGAGTCATTAAAGTCATAATCAAAATTTTTGAAATATTCTGTGCAAAAAGAAAATATAACAATTGTTCATATAAATTAAATAATGTTTTACAATAAACAATAAATAAATATATA
>NW_017259323.1:1232772-1242772 GCF_001594045.1 Atta colombica
AGAATGGATTTCTTTTTACTATACCTAATATATATGTAATGAAAATGTAATAAATATTATTATCTGAAACAAGGTCTAATAAAAATTACAATATGAGGTTCTATTAGTGAAAAAGTAGTCATGAAAAAGAAGTCATTTAAAATCAAGTTTTCTTCCATGCCACAGCAAGCGATTACAAGAAGCTTTATTTCATGGAATTTTAAGTAAATTATATGTCACTTCTGACTTTCTATTTCATTAAGAGAAAAGATGAGTGCTTTGGATCGATTTACATATGATACATGATTATTAATATGATATTTAATCGTAGGGATATTAGTAATAACAAATCAGATTCTACATGAATTTCAGATTCAGTTCCGTTATGAATACATGCATACAAGACCGTACAGACCGTGTAGTAACAGGAATGTCGAATGCATATGGAAGAATCTCTGGCAACTATGAATGTCAGCGTGAGTATTCCAATAGTATAAAACGAATTATGATCGCCACTGAGAAATGACACTCGATATTCCGATACGATCAGCCGATTCGTGATGCCAGGGTGAGTAATAGCGCAAAGCGTTAAGGCGTCGGTCTATATGTATATATATGTGTATATATTATATATACACGGACACACACAGACGCACGCATGTATACAGTGTCTTGGAGAAGGTGTGTGCCAGTGGCAATTTTCCTTTTCTCTCTTCGAGAAAGTCCAGGTCGATTTTTTTTCTCCAAAAAAGTACAACCCTTAAAAATTCCATATATTATCTTTTTAATTTAAATCTTCGTAAATTTAAAGCATAATACGTGAAAATAATGAAAAGAGAGTTTCTTTATGTAAATTGCATACATATATAATGTATGTACACTATCATTCATATATTCAGGAACGTTTGTAGTTTTCTCGCATCTCACGAAAAGTTAAGTGTTATTTAAATGAAAAAAATTGTACACAGAAGTTTTCAAAAATATATTTCTAAAAGGAGAGATAGAATTGTAAATTTGTTTTTCTTTGTTTTATTTACACGAAATTTTGTTTCTAAATTACAAATTTCATTTTCCTAAATTACAAACAATTGAAAATTAATATTTTTAAAAAATATTTTTATTTTATTTTGAAGAGCAATAACTTAATAAAACATCATCGGACAAAAAACAAAAAAGTATTTAAAGTAGACTTTTCAAGCTTTAAAAAAAATATAATGCTCTCTCTCTCTCTTTTTATAGTGATCTAATTTTATCTGTCAAAATTTTTACAAAATATGGTTTAACTTTGAAATTAAAGAATTTACAAAAGAAAGAAAGAAAAGAAAAGTTTACTATAATGTTCTCGATTCACATAATTATACTTTCAAAGATACACATTAAATAATCAAAGAGAGATTGCATAAATATATAACGTATTTAAATATTCATTAGTTTGTAAAAAATTTATTATTCAACAATGGAAAAAATAGTATACTAAGTTTTTGCGTTTAATCAATTTTTTATAATTAATGTTGTACTTGTATTTTTCTTATTTTCGTATGAAGAATTTATCAGAATAAGAATACTAATTCATCCTCTGTCAGAAAGAAAGCATTATATATACATCTATATGAGAAAACTTATTCTTTCAATTTGAAATGCTGTTTACAGAGAATGGGTTGTTCTTCTTCTAGTACAACATGCAAAAGCCAAGAAAAAAGAACAATTTTTCGCTAAGAAAAAATCGACGCAAATTACTCAAAAATAAAATTGTCACTACTCGCACACTTTTCATTCTCCGAGCACCCTGTTTACGCGCGCAAAATAATCGTCATAACTATAAAGGGGCGCGTACCCCTCGTCCTCAATATCGCACTGCAGCCCGATCCACATAATCCCGGCGTGGCCGATACCCCGCGGACCGAATTTCTTCGGATAGCAAGCTGTTAAGCAGACAAGCGCATCATATATAGTGAAAGTGTAGAAGCCGAGGCGGGATTTCTCTTTCTCGCGTGCTTCCCATCTCAGTCCCGACTCTGAAAACCCACCCATTGGCGTAGCAGTCACTCTGCAGGGCGCCGCCACCCTGGCCATAGCCATAACCCTTCGGTCCGAACCTCTTTCCATAGCATACTGCAGACAATATCGATTAAAGGTTTCACGTCGCCTAATGTTATCTCGTGATGATAGTCAGCGACGAAGACATAATCGTACAGATACGCCAATGCAATTTTTTATTTTTCTCCAGACTATTCTACATCACATATCATATTAATTTATCTATGGCAAGTAATTTCCCATCCCTGAATTTATTCTTCGTATTAAATTCATAATGCAATGTAAAATATTGAAAATTTAATAAGATTAATATATTTAGAAGAGATTCTAGAATTTTTTTTTCAAGACATTTTTTTAGAGACGGCACATTTAATAAAATCTTGCATATTTCATTGATTTACGTGCAAGATATATAATAAATATTATTTTAATATTAAACTACTATAGAAAAAATATTCCTTGTATATCTCATTTTAACAACATTTAGAGATTGAATCGATTTCTTTAAGACGCGCAAGAGCTGAAAATAAAATTCTACTTTCAACAGCTTTAATTCTCTTCGATACATTTAATGATAAATTTTAATAAATATTCATATAATATTCAGCCGCTCATGCGGAAAATATCTTCATATGCATTAAATTAAATTAATTTTGTACCGCATTTTGCATATTTTGTACGTTACGTTTTCATACGCGCGATCGTACCGTGTCCTCACCTTTGCAATAAATGTCCTTGTCAGGACCTTCGCAGCAGTTGACGGAGTCTAATCTTTTCGCGCAGTTGGCACACTTAAAGCATTCCCTGTGCCATTGCTGCACGAAATACAAAGGATGGGTTAGTCACTAAAAGTTCCAAGGAAGGAAAATAATATTGTACAATATCATTTTCTTGTACAATCGTTCAGGAGCGCAGACATTAAAAGCTCCTTATAGCTCGCCAAGATTTGTTACAAAATTCGTGTGGCAGTAACAACAAATAATACTACTGTAAATCTGTATTCTTTCTTTAATGTATTTATATCGTTCCAATTGTTCTTATAAAATTCTTATAGACCAGCTTACTGAAAACATATTTATTTTTAATTCATATATCATTTTTTTATAGAAAAGTTCTTGTAGTAGTTTTAAGCAAAACTGAAAATATTGATGTTTTATAATATTTGATGAAAAAAAGACACGTTATTAATACATTTAATAAAGTATTTCAAATTTACTGCAAAATACTGCAAATTCTTTAAACATTGAAAGTTGAAAAACCAAAATTTGTTTTGATTTTATTCTCCATTTCTCAATAATATTTTTTAATAATAAATATCTTTATAATAAATCTGAAATTAAAGTTTTATTGATGAAACTTTATTTATCATATTCATTTATAATCTAGTTGTTTGAATAATTTAAAATTTAAAAATTTGTTAAATTTTCTTTTATTTTTAAATTATTAAATAATACTTAATACTAAAACTTAGTACTAAACTGATAGCATTTTCGCTAACAATATTTTCCGTAATTTGATCTCTATTTCCTGTGGTAGAGTGGTAATTCTGGAAAACGGCAACCTAAATTCGTTCGGAACAAATAAACAGCTATTCGCACGCCTAAATAACAAAGATGAAGAAAAGGGAAATAATAGAGTAATCGATAATCGATCCTTCTTCTGTGACACTGTGCAGCCCTTGTACGTTTGGGCTGTTTCCTGGCGGCGGAAAGAGTTTAACTGAAAGAGTTAAACTGATTTTAGTAGGTAACAACAACAAGAAAGACCAAGTAAGAGCGGAAACAGATAGAGAATGTAGACAGAGAGATAAATACGTTCAGGAGATGATAATCGTTCAACATTTTCAGAACACAGGACTGTCAGTACGGATATCTGTACAATAAACCGAGAAAGAATTAAGGAGCCATAAAGGGGATTGTAAATTTGTTTAGATGAAAGATACCTCTACAGTATATCTCGCGATCGGGACCATCGCAATGAAGCGTCGAGTCCAGAGTGCGGCGGCACATTTTGCACTTGAAGCACAGTTTATGGTAAGCCTATCGCAAGAATGAAGATTGACCAAAACGATGGTCTAATGGAGTTCGACGAGACATTTATCGGTGCTATTCTTGGTGCCGCGACAAAATCGAATATCCTATTTCAATTTCTAGAATATTTTAAGACAATTTTAGTATCTCCCTTAATTCTACAACGGCGATATATCGAAGATTTCAAGTTAGAGAATCCGCGTTAAAAAATAAAATCCGCGCAAGATAAAAATTTCATAAAACATATCTTATCACAAATTTCTATAAATATACGATTCTTCTCATTCAAGAAAAAGCGGACAGAAATTGCATAACCGAATTCTCGCGCAAGGAAGCGATTTCAATACGCCGATGAGTCATATATGACGAGAAAGATGGATTGCCATCGCCGTTTTCGCGCACGGATATTATTGCTGGACCAGATTGTCGGTCAGTAATTAGCCTCCATTTCTCTGGTTCCGCGTGGCGCTCCTTCTGGTAGCGAGCCATTTTATCGGGCCGGCTAAGATTGGCCGGCCAGTTGGGGCGTCGCCAAAATCGTTCTCTGACGAAACCGAGAAAGTTTCTGGGCTAGCACCCTCAGTCCACAGAGAACGAATACTCCTCCTCCTCCTCCTCCTCCTCCTCCTACCTTTCCCATTCCTCTCTCTCACTATTTTTTTCCTCACATTGTTATGAAATGGAGATTGGATAAGATTACGGGGACGAGTGACGCGGCCCATTACCACGCGCCGCGTGCCGAATTTAGACGCGCAGAAGCCACGATGCGCCGCGTTACCGTTTTGTAATCCACGGCGCATTTTTACCATCCAGATTTTCCGAAATACATGTGAGTAAGCGCGACGAAGAGGATGCCGTTTGCGTCAATCTGTCTGTCGCCACGTCAGCAACCGATTTTATTGCTTCGCGTGCTAAATCGCACTACAATCCCACGAGCCACCCTCACCCGGGAAAATATTCGCGGTTCGAGGCTGACTCGTCCACAGGCATCGCAATACGTACCTAGAATACGACCCTAATTCAAGGAATATATTGTATAAAAAGTTATTTTCGACTATCATCTGCTAATCTAGAAGTAGATAAAAAATCTTGAGAAATCAGTTAAGGAACAAATAAAAGCCATATTTTCGTATTTTGACTTCTGAATTAAAAATTGAAATTCTAACCTAATTACCTAAAATATAATATTTACATTTTATAAAGCTAATCACATAATATATCCTGAAATTCATTTTCTTCAACTATCTCCATAAGTAAAAGATTAAGAGCTTACTCAATATATCCAAAGGTTAATGGAAGAACTGTACTTAATTGATGATTGAGATATATGCTGATTCTGTTTTAATTTCTAAAACGCACGAGCGAACGATCAGTCGAAGCACCAAGGAAACTTCTATCGTTGTGCATTTAACGCTAAATGCAATCAAGTAATTATCACACGTCAGTGCTATTCAAACAGTTACACTTTGGTGCTAATAGGATTTCTTAATTGATTATTTATCAGTATTCTTGTTGCATTTAGTATTAAATGCGCGCCATGTATGTCTATCTTCAGAATAAACTCACCCTTCCTCGGGCCAACATCTGCTCTGCAGCATAAACGTATCCTCCGCATCGAGGACATCCTTCTCCCTCGGGTGCCTTGGCGATAGCCCGAGGCTCGAGAATAGCATTCGAACCTCGCGAAAATTCACCCCTAAAAATTAAATTTATATTAGAATCCATCAATAAAATTTATACAAATTATATATTAAGGTTTAGAGGTAAAACGAATTATCTTATTTGATATCATTTTTAATAAATATTTATAATAATTTTTTCATAAAGCAGCTTTAGAACTAAGAGATGATATCTATTATTGATTAATTCGTTTTATCTGATAATTCAATATTTAAATATAAGCATTGAATACGAAAGCCATTAAATACAAAAGCATTTAGATAAAGGAATTGAATGAAATTGATGGTTCACACATAAAGTAATAAGTATGATAATTACAAATTAGAAGTATAATAACAATTGAAATAATTAATTGGATTTTCAATCTAGATTTTTAAAGTCAAAGTAATATGTGAAACATTTAAGTAATTCAAATCTAAAAATCTACATGTTTCGGAAATTGATTTAAATATATAATGTTAGAGATACGTAGAAGAAAAAAAACTAAAAAAACTGAAGCTATACATAAGGGAGATTTATGATACATATAGTTGAAAAAAATATTTTTGCTATTAAAACAAAAGTGTAATATAATTAATATATCAAGGTTTTTTTTTAAACGAGCAATTATAGTTAACTCATAAAATAAAGTTTGTTTTTAATTAAATAAGTACAATGCTATAAAATTTTCAAACGTTTCGACTTACAAAGTCTTCCTCAGTGTAATTATGAACTATTAATAATTATTAATAGTACTAATAATTAATAAATACTAATTAATAAATACTATAACAGCTAATTAGAGATTAATTCAGGATTAGGATTTATACGTATCTCATTAAATATCAATAAAATACTTTGCAGAAAATTATAAAAACTTACGGTGCGTGTGTATAAGTATATAATTGGAGAAAATTATTAAAATATTGTGATCCGTCAATTCCACGTCTGAATACTACTAGTCTATAAAAACATATAGCGCTATCAAGACATTTCATTCCAACAAACATCAGAATCCTTCAAATAATCGGATGCAACTGTATAAAAACTGTATAAAAAGGAAATGATGCTGTATTTATTAAAATTCAGTACGATATCCATAAAATTGATATCATCATGTTGCAAATAATGAAAAAGTTAAATGCACATATGTCTATATGGATGAAATGTTATTTTTTATCATATCATTGATAATGAATTAACTTTAGAAAAGTATTTTTCGAAAGGCTAATTAAACAAACACATTTGTTTAATTCACCTTTCGAAAAATTAATATTTTTAAATTTATCTGATATGTAAAATATCTACATATGGATCAAATAGAGACTTATCTAAACTTTTCAAATTCTGAAATATACTGCAACAAAATCTTATATAAAGTCAAAACTTTCGTTTCGATTTTACATTAATAATTAATATTTTCTTGCATTACATTTGATTTTTGTTGAAGACATCGAAGAAACTTGTGTCGGATGGATTGAAGGTTGGGAAATAACGTAAACATAAATACGCCAAATAGTCAATAATCAATTACGAATTAGTTCGTTAGGCAAGTGTTAGTCAACGTGTTAGTGTAATTTTTCCCCTTCGCAACCACGGTACATGGCTTCCGCCGAGCCCCGAGAGAAAAGAGCCGAGAAGCAAACTGAACGTAATACGGCATAGTTGTATATCAACAAATAATATGAATATATAAAAAAAAATAGGAGAGATAAACGGAGAGAGAGAGATAGAAATGAAGGAATAGGAAAGAGAAGAAGTGCTGCTGTGTCGGGTACAGTGTGGAGAGCCTATGCGTGCGTACGCACGCATCCGTACCGTGAGGTGAAATATCATCGATACAGTGAGGTGACACCGATGCTGTCTTTCTTGTAGCGCGACAATTGCGCTCTTAAGATAGGTTTTATATTACGATATAGTGATGTATATACAGACCCACATTTATCACATTTGGTTGCTGGATTCGTCCTGATAATCTAGACCAATCCAAAGAGGATATAGTGTGCTTGATCACTATGTGTCAAACTTAACAAAAAAGAAATGTATTATGTTAAAAAATTTTGAATATAAAAAATTAAAATAAAATTGATCCTTGAGGTATGAATAATAATTAATAAGAATATTAGGTGGCAATACAATAATTTTTTTTACTTATAAGTTCTTTAATTTGTACATATCTGATTGAATCATTTTGCTACTATATTTAAATAAAGATTATTAAATTAAATTAAATTTTAATAAAACTTCATTCGTGAAAATGAAATCATTTTTCTTTTAGATAATTTATAATTTAACTCTTGTAATAGAATTTTTATATCTTTTGAAATATTTTATTAAGGAATAATTCTCTCTATATAAAATTCAATGAAAAGACAGCTGACTGGGGAATTTGAGATATCCTATTCTGACACAAAGCATGATAAGTGCATTTGCAGTCTGTGAACGCGCTTCTATGAAAGAACATAGGCGACACATATAAAGATTTATCTCAATGACATTATCGTCGCTACTTTGCGACACTATCGTTGTCGAGAACAGTGTTGATCGCCATTACCTCATTATATCGACATAGTACGCGAATACACTAACACGCACGCGGGCACGCACGCACGCACGCGCCAGCACCCACGCAAGTAGTTAAGGTGTTAGCGAGATTATAAGATTAGAAGTGGTGCGAGAGAGGCCATGCAGGAGAGCTACGTGTATATAAGCTACAAAAAAGAAAAAGAAGCTGCGTCACGCGGCGAAAAAGAAAAAAAAAAGGAGAAATAGCGAGAGAGACCCAGCGAAAAATAATTCATCGAATCGACATCGATTGATTATATAAATGTCGATTTGACTGAATATTTCTGCGGGAGAGAGAAAGAAAGAGAAAGAGACAGCGAGATGTGAGAGAGAGAGAGAGAGAGAGAGAGAGAGAGAGAGAGAGAGAGGTGCAATTTGACTCGATGCTCACCATTATTCGGTATTTTCTCTTTATCACGCAGCTCATATTATGTGATAAAGTAACAACGGTATATTGTTCAATGCTTGCCTCCGGTTGGCTCGTGCTCGGCGGGGCTGGCGGGGGCGGGGTGTGTCATGTGTTTCTTTTCTCTTATTTTCGTTTTATAAATATTTTTCTCATTTTCGTAAGCTTCGTCTCCTTTCTTAGCAAAAGAGTCTGAAGAGAGGAAGACGAATGGCCGAGGATGCGAGTTTCGTACGCAAAGGCTCGACGTTATAGAAACAGAGAAGGAACGTGCAGCGATGTGTACGCTTCAATAGTCTACTTTCATGGATTCAAAAAGTCGCGTATCGTCCCGGTCAAAATCACAGTCATATATTGAAAACGATATAATCTCAGCGAGTTCATATTTTAACGCTATGAATATATGAAAATACTATTTCTATATTTATTTTATAAAATAACTTTCCACATTCATAGCATTCAATCAAATCTTAACTCCTCAAATTTATATCAGTTTCAATATTTGATGACAATTCAAAATAGACTTGCGCGATAATTTATATTGATGATTTCGAAACTTTGATCAAATTCAATTATTGACTCCATTCTGGATTTTTAAAAGACACACTCGCTACGCACGTCATTCGTACATTGATCTATTTACACACTGAAAGGTAATGGGAAAACGTTTGTTATATTCGTTAATGAAAAACACCGCTTGGTTGTTTTGTTTTCAGTTTTATCTTTCCCTTTTTTCCACTTTTAATGGCACTTATTACAGATGGTACAAATGATCCTACAAACTAGCGTATGTATTCGCAATAGAAGAAAAAATAAACATAGAAGAAGAAAGAAAAGAGAAAGAGAGAGAACAATTCAATCGGACGTGACGATATTGGTCGGTCACACCAGGAGACGATGAGGAACTGATTCAGGAGAAGAGTTAAACGTGAATTTAACTAAATCGAATGTCGATGCTGCACGGCGATAATACAAGAAAATCAGATAAGGATGGATCCTTTAAAAAGGATAGAAAGACGCGATGACATGCTCGCTTACAGTGATAATAGATTTCAAAGGTGGGAATAGAACAGTTTGGTCCTAAAAGATCATCTAGATTCAACTATCAGGACACAAAGAACCGTAGATCTAGATCTAATTCGTACGAGAGAGAAAAAACAAAAAAAAAACCGAGGCGGACAAGATTCTCTTTTCGTCATACATCGAAAATTTAAGAGAAAAGGGAAAACGTAGAAAAACGCGGTTCACTCTGTCGGACACGCTGTACACGTATACGTAAACGCGTGTTCTCCGGCATCCTGGAGTTTGCGCAGGTAGCAGCTTC
>NW_017259323.1:1244283-1247615 GCF_001594045.1 Atta colombica
TATATATATATATATATGTGTGAATAAGAGAACATTTGTTTGTGCATTTTCCCTATTTTTATGTTACAAAATTATATTTGTTTACTTACCGCACTTGAAGCACGTTTTGTGCCATTTTAGTCCACCGGCAACTCGCTCTTCTGCAGCATAAACAGATTTGCCACATTTAGGGCATTTTGGATGTTCCACGGGCTTGAAAGGCATTTTTACACTGAAAAAGAAATTCTGTTGATGCGCGTATCCTATTACACCGCAATTAGTTATAAAATTATCTATCGTCTGTCAAATTTAAAAATTATTGTAGTGTTAATTATTATTTTTTATTCAGTTTTATACATAAAACTGAAAAGATAATATAATCTTATAATAATTTGCCGAGTTGACAGAAAAGTGACACAAATAAAAAGATAATATTTTTGAGATAACGAAAAAAAAATCGATCCTAAGGAACTAATATATTGTAAGGAACACTAATATATTGTTGTTGAAAAATGATACTTTTGTTAACATGTTGCTGTAGAAAAATGTTACACGAGTTTGATAAGGAATTTACACAACTATACTAAAGTTGCAATATTCAAATTTTGAAAACTTATGACATAATTTTAAAGAATATATTATGATTTTTAATGACATGGAAAGAAAATATATGCATATTCATTATCTTAATTAAAACATTGTCCCAATTCAGAAAGAATTAAAAAAATATTCTACTAAAGAGTTGCTAATTGTAAGTCGTATCACTTTTCTATCAATGCAGCGAATTATTTCATAATGATAATACAATTAAAATTATATTAATATCTCTTTAATTATCTAAAATTAACTTTAATGCTTCTTAAAAGAAATCTCAATGAAAAATCAAGACGGAAGTATCTCTATTTGAAAATATTTTTTAAAAAAATTCGTGGTTTCGAAATTCGTAATCAAATTTGACATTTTTATTAATATCGAGAGGAATCATTGCCGATACGGTAACCGATTTCAGTTACCTAACTGGTCGTTGACGAGGACGTAAACAATCCGCGTTTCCGTCTGACTCGTCGGCAACCAGTCCTATTTTTGTGGCCAGCTTAAAACGTGCGCACAGTTGAGCAAATGGAAGAACGAACGTGTAAAAAAGAAAATAAAAATATATCACACGCGATACCAGAGCATTGAACAAATCTACAAACATGCATTTACGAACAGCTTGTCTTTTTACTTTATATAGAAAAAATTTTGATAGTAACTTAATTTAGATGTTTAAAAAATTATGAATTATGTTTGGAGCAATAATAAAATATAAATAATAAAATGATATTACAAATTAATGAAAAAAGAAATGTTTGCATTTGTTTAAAAAAGATATCAGTAATCCGATTTATCAGTGAAAGAATAAAATATTTTTAAAATATTTTAAAATATTTTAACAAATTAAGCTGCAGTAAATATATACAATACATTAATCTTAAATTATTTTCAAATAGATGTACTGATACTCATTTTTCCGATAATCGACATATAAATTAAAATATCATATTCTGAACACTTTAAATCTTTAAATGATATTTATATAAAAGACCAAAAAAAAAGAATTGATTTTTATCTATCTAAATGTTAAACAAAATAGATAACTCTGAATTATTCTGTATGATTATAAGAAAATAGTATTGTAATTATAAATATGAATATTATAATAAATATAATATAATAAATATGAATAATATAATATAATAAATAGGATTATTATTACAAATATTTATTTCTTAGATGTCGACATTTTTACGATATCGATGGCAATGCGTTATAGAAAATCTTTAATTATTTAAAATAGATGTTGACAGTGTGTTAAAAAAAATATAACTATTATTAAAAATATAAAAGTAAACAACAATTGATTGACACGCTTGTTGCAACGATATAGTAATAATTTGGCATGAACATTAATAGATGTGCAATAATAGCGTTTGGCAATACTAGTTGATCGTACACTTGCAATGATTTCGCTTTGATAGCATGCAAAGATAATAGTAATAAATAAAAATATCAATATAGTATTTGGCATAATAATGTTATATAGATATAAAATGCATTATTAATAATATTGTACAAAAAATAATAAATATTAAATAACAAAAATAGAAATAATATTTTTAACAAAGATCCGGGGTGCAACAGAGCTGCTTTATATATGTATAAATGTAAATGTAAATGCATATATATACATTTGTGTGTGTGTGTGTGTGTGTGTGTGTGTGTGTGTGTGTGTGTGTGCGTGTGCGTGTACGTGTGCGTGCGTGCGTACGTGTATATATGTATAAGTAATATTTTATAAAACGAATTTGTCAAATTTTATTTAAGTTAAAAATAATTAAACAACACATAGAAAATAAACCGTTAGTGAAATACTCCAGTAATCGTATTATTATAAAAACAACATTTACTGTCACTAATTTTAATTAAAATTTTATAACATTTTATTTTTAATAAATATATACATGATTTTGTATTTCTTTTAAAACACTGATTCTAATTCATATCAATGAATTATGTCTTTGAATTCCGTAGCGTTTAGCAAGCTTCTGCTGCACAAATGCGCTCTGTTACTACTGACAGTAGTATCCGGTAATAATATGATACGCCAGTAGTAACGGTCGTAATAGAGGCAGTAGTAACAGGCGGCATCGCGCGGCTAAAGAGAAAGAGAGCAAACTAGAAAGAGAGAGAGAGAGAGAGAGAGAGAGAGAGAGAGAGAGAGAGAGAGAGAAAACGGGCGATTCTATATCCGTGCAGACGGGTGCAGGCGAGTCCGCGAAACCGTATTAGGGAAGGCGCTAGGTTCTCCACGATAGCAGTCTCCTCGTTTTACCCCTACCGTTCAATCGCCCGCATATTCGTGGATGGAATGCGCAGTAATCTAACGCGTATCCTGTCACGCCGATAAGGCTACAAAATGTTCCTATATGTCAAAATGTTACGTTACACACAAAAATAAAAAAAAACCAAGACTAATTTAAAATTTATAAGATTTATCTGTTAGTTATACTAAATATCTTTCAGTTTTTGCATATAATTTACATACATTATACAATTAATTATTGTATAATATAGGCCTCGCTAATAATATTTATATAGCTTTGCATATGTAAATAACTTAAAATTACAACGTAAAAATTTAAAAAATTTATATTACTTATGTATAATGTATTACTATCGAAATTTTCAAATTATTAAAATTTTTTTTTTATTTATATTATTAACATATATTATTAACATATAACACAAATTTCTTACTCAATATACTCATTGTGTAATATATTTATTGACTCGCATAATTTATTTAATAAAAT
>NW_017259323.1:1247715-1248132 GCF_001594045.1 Atta colombica
ATTGTTGAAATGAGTCATGAGTGAAAAATATGCGCAATATGCCAACGAGTGCTATAATTAAAATGGAAATATGTATAATAATGATACGAAACGGCCAAGAATGAGCAATTATAACTGTGGTAAGTGCTGGCACTAGCACACGTGTGAATCATCGATTTAATAATCATCATAAATTCTTATTTTACAAAATATTTAAAGATTGCAAACTTTATATTTATAGCAAAGAAGATAATTATCAAATGAGAAAATGACTATTGAAATGACAAAATAAAAGTTTTATCTATAATAAATATACGTATAAGATGTAGTATAAATTTTGTACATGTTGCATACTTCATTCTTAAAATTTCGTTCAATTCAATTATTTCAATAACTTTTAAAAATATATAAATACATCGAAACATAAACTGCACAATT
>NW_017259323.1:1248232-1254036 GCF_001594045.1 Atta colombica
ATATTCGTTAGAGAAAAGCCATGTTATTTTCTGTCCTCGCATTTTGTAATTAACTATCTGCTTATAAGTAAAGTTATAATGATTTTATAAAATATACATTGGAACTATATGATTAGTCATATTTAATCAACGATAATATCCTCGTTCATTGAATTTATTTGATAACTTAGTTTAATGAGCACTGCTAGCCGATTGTTCCAGCAACTAATAATAACAGGGGAAAATATGTGCATATTTTTAAAATTAATAAGATTGGTAACACGAATACATGTGATAATCATACCTTTTGTGATTGTGATATGCAACCTTATTTTATATAAAATTTATTTAAGCGGTATATTAGATATCGTAAATACTACTTATACAATCTAAAGTTTTAATATGAAAAGTTCTAAAGTTTTAATATGAAAAGATTATGTTACTTATGTTTTAAGAATCTATATGTTTTTTTTAGATACAAAGGTATCATTAGTTTAATCCACTAAAATTGTTAAATTTAATTAATTAGAATTCATCTGATATGTATTGATTATAAAAGTACAAGCTTTAATTATTGCACATTAAATTTGATGTTTCCACTATTTTTATTTCTTCATCTTCTCTAACGTCTGAAGATCGACGAGCATAGCTTAATTTGTCAATTTTATTAATATCTTGTATGTCTAATTATAACGTGATATGAAATCTATGTTCAGTGATCGTGACTCTATTTTAATCTCTGCACGAGATTAGATATTAAAGACATTAAATTTTGCAACATACCATATTCATCTTAGACAGCATAGATATCCCTTACCGTGTCCATCTATGCAATTCGCTACGTAATTATCGTTAAATCTTATTAACTTTGTCTATATTATTGAATAAGGCTATAAGATTGTCTACTTCCAATTCGGAATAGGCTTTTGACAGAATTCTTCACATATAAAAATATGTCCTAGCTAAACTTTTGACTTAAAAGAATTGATTTAATTGTATTATTTAATTTAATTGTATCTCTATGAAAAATACAAATTAGTAATTTAAAATAAAACATATCTTTTTTTAAAATTTAAAAATAATAGTTAATAAATAATATATATAATAATATATAATAATAAAAATAGTAGTTCTCTCTCTCTTTAAAATTGAAAATTGGTTACGATCCAGACAGTCTGATAATTCATTAATTTTATTAAAAGGAATTAGAAATTGGCTGTATGGGCAAATTGGCAAATTTATTGCATCTAATAATCTAAGAATAATTTCATGTGAGGATATAAATTTTTAAATATTTTCATAAATAGAAGTAGATTAAAATTTTACAAACTATATAATTTAGCGTTTATAATAATTTAATATTATTTAAGAAAGATTTTCATTTGATTAAACTAATCTTTATAAAAAATTTTGAAAATTCTCCATGATATGACAATTTACCCAAGTAGCTGACCTGGAGTATACGTTCAAAGCCGTCGATGAATATCTTTCATGGCACTATATGAATTTCAGTACTTCAGAAGGAGACACACGAGAAAAACAGACAATCACGAGATAAATCACGCTTGCAATGATTCTACATGCACTTCTTTGAGCGATACATATGTTTGTGTATTGTCGTCGGTATTTGCGGCATCGATCGATGCAGCTAAGAAGAGTATCGTCATCGATAGTAGTACAGAAGTGTTTGATAGTAGTAGCAGTAGTAGAGTAGCATACATATCCGCCACACTTATCTCTTGGTACTCACCACTAATCGATCGTAGTCACGTGAGAAAAAGAAAAGAACAGATAGAAAGACGAAGAAAGAGAAAGAGAGAGAGAGAGAGAGGAGAATTTGAGTAAGTGGATTACAAAACACCGAGCACTCTACACCGCACTAATACTGGATTCGAATGACTATGCTCGCGTCGGGAGCGTCCTAGTCATAGCCCCTCAGGCTTTGCACACGGCACGTGTGCATTGGGAACGTCAATGCTGTTGATGATGCTGTGCCGCCGGTGGCGGTGACGGCGAACACCAAAGGGCAACGGAGATTCTTTATTGAAGTAAGATTCAGGTCTTTGGGCTGAAATATGTCTACTAATAATCTTCACGAACTTGACACACACTTTAAAGTCTAATAATGATTTTTAAAAGAAAAATGCTTTAAAATTTAATTTAATTTTAGATTATAATCTGTTAAAATTGATAATCTTTTATTATTTGTGAATTTATTTTATCTTTATATTTTGTTCATTTTTTATAAGAACGTTTATTTATTTTTTGTTTTTTAACAATAGTTGATTCATTTTCTTGTTAGTATATATCTACATATTATTTTGTACATACATATTATTTTATTATATGTTATACAATTTTTACTGACATTTAATAAAATTTCATGGTATCTAATATATTATTAAATACTGATTAGATAAATGATCTCTATGAACTTAATCAATATTTAAATTTAAAACTTAATGATTATATTTGTCATAGTTGATCAATCAACTTTATACTCAAGGTTATAAAATATTTGTTAGATACTTATTAGGATATTAGTTATAAAAATGTAATGATAAATTGAATTGCATAAAATTGAAGAGAAATAAGTGATAAAGTCCTTTATAAAATATTGATTTTATTTAAAAAAAAACATAGTATTCAAACACTATAAAGTTTAGCAGTAAAGATACAACCTAATAATTATTTTTATTCGAATAATTATTTTTATATTGAAAACCTCAAAAAAAAAAGATAATCGCTCATCGCAAACAATCATCATATTTAAAGGGCTATATTAACGAAATGCTATTATTTAACTTTGCATAATCTGAAATGTGTGCAGCCAAATAAAATAACATACAACATACTCCAATGTATATGTATATATAATTATATAATAATACTCTCAAGTTTTAGAGAAATGAGAAAATATGTATAATTAAATACTAAAATAGACCTTTAAAACATTTCGAAATAGTAAGTTAAAAGTAAAAATGCATTATAATAAACGTCAGTTATTGTGGTTACCTGATAATAATAAATGGTACTAGCATTATTACATACATAGTATAACGATGGATTACTAAACAATGGTTTTTTTAAATAATCTTTAGAATTTTTTATTTAATAGCGAAAATATTAAAAGAGACCATTAACCTGTAGGAGCTATAATACTTCTCTAATATAATAATTCTAATAATAATTCTTTTCTATCAACAATAATTGAAATCATTAATTATTTTGAGATAAAAAATTAGCATTTTCCATGTTTTTTTAAGAAATTTATAATTTTTTTAAAGATAGTAAAAGATTAATAAAACACAAGAAAGAAAACATTAAAAATGTATATATTTTTAAGAATAAACTTATTATTTTTCTTTTTCAAAACATTGAAAGGATTAACTACTTTTTATTTTGAAACAAAAGTATTTATTCAGATATTTATTCATGTATATATATCTTTAAGCCTCAGAAGGATATTTAGTTACTTCAAAATATTACAGAATTGATAAAAAATTATAATACATAAATAGTATGACAAATTATAATACATATTTTAGTAGCTGGCATGCTACAGAACTCTCAACATACTGAACATGATCTGTCAGCAAAAAGAAGCAATAGAAATGCCTCGCAGTCTAGTAGGTGACACTTACGTATATCACAGATTAATAATACGTTATTTTTATCTACGACATAAATAAAAGTGAATCATTATTGCAATATTATTATTCTTATTTGGATAAGAGAGCTTACTTTGATAAGAATATTTTAATTAATCAAAGTTTTACTTATAGCTAACAAGTATGAGTAAATTAAAAAATATTTTAGAAATAATTCTGAATTACCAATTAATTATTAAATGCCACACTACAAAAACAACACATTTGGATATGGCATATAATTTGCTTATAACTTTCATAAAAACATATTATAAATAATTTTTTCGATTGAAATATCAGACATTAAAAAACATATCAAGCAAATGTATGTGCAATTTTATTAATGAAAAAAATTTTAAGCATTGGAAAAAGAAAGCTGAATATGACATACTGAAAAGACGTATAATGATTAATAAGGCAATAACATTCTTTCTATTTATACTCTTAATTATACTCTTTTTTAGAATCAAGTATTATTTAAAGTCAATATTTTAGCTTTGTAAGTTATTACTTCTGAGTTATTACTTATTTTTTTCTGACCTGAGTTATTACTTCTAAGTTATTACTTATTTTTTTCTTTGTAATTGATAAATACTTTTCTAAAAATGTTATAAAAAAATGTTAAAAATATAATGTAGCTTTTGAATATTTCATATATGATATCCTATATATGCTTACATTAAAATATATGTTTGAACATTTATATAAGCCATTTATATAAAATGTAAATTTTCAAAGACTCATGATGGAATATTCCACTCCGAGAAGAATTACGATCGTGTCGGAAAGTAAAAATACATCGAAGACGCGAAGAATTTCGAAGAGTATCCACATTTAATGAAACGTAGCAAAAATATGCAAAGCTGAAAAATCAAGTATGTGGGAGTCATTTAAACGACTCCCACATACTTGATTTTTTTCTATGAATAATTTCAATTTTATAAATATAATTTTAACAAGTATTAAATTAAACCGAATGAATTTTATAAAATATGTTGGACAATCATTATACAAATGTTGCAGACTTTTCATGTAAGAGCTGAAAACAGCATTTTTTATTAAATTTTATTTATTTATGATACAGTAGAAACGGAATTTTATTTTTATTGTACTATTATTCTATATATTTCTAACATAATATATTTCATTTTACATTTTCTGTTACAAAATATAAACTTACATTAAATTGTATTGCATGGTTAATACAGATACATATTATTAAATCTTTTTATAAAGAATTCTTAATTAAGATAATAGTCAAAAACTTAAGAATGATCGAATGCACTAAAATTTAATTCAACAATCATTGAACAATTGCAAGTATTTTTCACTATGCTTAGAAATCTTCAATCGGCCTACAATTCCTGGGCTATCGGGTGCTTTCCGCGTTCCCAAGCATCTCCTCGTTCCAACCGCGGGATTCCTCATTTCAACGAAAGTGGCCGAGAGTAGCGTAAGAGTGGTAATACACGAAGAGATCGCGATCTCTCGCCTTTTCGTAACTAGGTACCGTCATCGTAGTGAGTGCCATGGTAAGAAACCGCGCCGGCCACACACTCATCGTCTAATAATAATATCTTACTCAAATTTCTATTTTTAGGGAGATATACGTGTATGCGCACGTGCCTTTATGTAAAAGGCCCAAGTATATGGTTACGCACGCCTACGTGCGGGTTGCGCTTACAGTTATGAAGACGACGACGTCTCGAATTATTATTGCATACCGACGGCATGTAATGTGTCTATCGTGGATCTACAACAATGTACAGACAGATGAATAACAGAGCGGCAACGCTAAGAATTCACGTGATAAAGCTTTAATTCTCATTGTTAAGAAATAGTATAAAATATGTTTATGTTAACTGATAAAATATTAACGCAGTCTGAAATTGCTTAGTCGCAATTTGCTTTTAGGATAAATAAGTATGTCATTAATTATTGCAGAGACAATAACTTTTTATAACATGTTACGCAGGTTATGTATCTATAATATAGAGATTGCCGTAAAATTGCTATTTTCATAATTGTGAATATAATTTTATTTTTTCTTTAGTGTTGTAAATGTTCTATATATTAAAATGCTGAATTTACAAATAAAAAGAAGCTAAAGTAAACAAAGAATTATTATATGTATTATATGTGTGTATATTATGTATTTATATATATATATATATA
>NW_017259323.1:1254330-1255405 GCF_001594045.1 Atta colombica
AAATATTTTTTAATTTATTATTTTATTATTTAGATATTATTAAAACATATACAACATTAAAAATTAGAAAGTAATGAGAGAGAGTGAGAGAGAGAGAGAGAGAGAGAGAGAGAGAGAGAGAGAAAGAGAAATTATGAACTTGATTTTAAAGATTTGCAGAGTGTATGTTAAATACGAAGAATTTATCCTCAAGATATTGTACAATGTTACATGTTAATTGCGGTATACATAGAGCTGATTACAGTATTAAAAAAGGAAAAAAAAACAGGAAAATAAAATAGAAAAATAAATCTAAATTAATAAAAAATTTATTTATCGTATATTGTTTTTATATACGCAGTATATTTATAAAGCATCATGAGTACGATCTCACATTTTTCTCTCCATCAACGCTCCTGAAGCGTTGCATTAAACCGTTTCTGTTATCCCGCTAACTCGAATTTACTCGCCTAGCAGGCGGTGCTCGTTATTCGCTAAGCTTGACAAGTTTACGCGCCGCGGACTATTTGCTCGCGAAAGTAAACTACAGCATACCTGCTGCGAAGTACGCGTGGACCTTCCGGGATAGTAGAAACGATGAAGGTGGTCGTAGTTTCCGGTATATTCTCAATCTAACACACTAGGAATCCGGAATCTGCGAGTACGATAAAGTCGTTTCAGCTTTTTACATAAAAGCCGCGAGCGCATTTATCGACCTGAAAATAGAAATTTGAGCAAGATATTATTATTAGACGATGAGTGTTCTCGCGATTCTCAAATCGGTCCGCCCGTTTGTTAGAAACAGCTGAAGAGCTGTCGGAGGATGGTCAACCATATTTCACATCCTCCTCCACTCATCTTTCTTTTTCTTTTAATCTATTAGCGCAGAAGATCGCAGAAAATTAAAAATTTTACGCGCTGTCTTCTCGCAAAAAATTTTATGTCACATTTATTAGAATTATTGAACAAATCATTCTTTATCTTTTACACACACACACACACACACACACACACACACATATTTATATATTCATCTCAGTATATATATTTAAGAATCATTAATTACATGAATTATATAAAATATATTAATATTAAT
>NW_017259323.1:1255734-1261010 GCF_001594045.1 Atta colombica
ATATATATATATAAGTTCTTAATGTTTCGACTTCCCTTTCCAGAAGCCATCTTCTGCAATTTGAATCCAATGAGAAATGTACAGCGTAATATACATATATGTATATTACGCTCTATAATGTTTAGGACTAATTCTACGATATTTAAAATGACAAATATTCTCTTTTATATCAGTTATGCTAATATAATCCAGTTCAAAGCGTAATTAAAACACTATATTATTTAATTATGTTATGCACATAGTCTATAATTAATTATTATTGCATCAATTAATGTATATTTGTATAATACATACTAAACAGTGCATGATTTATTTAAAATCGAATTAATTTAAAAATAGATTTTTGTACCGTACAACATATTTTTAATATAAAAATATTTATAAATGTTCAGAATATTAAATTTAATTTTAATAATTTTAATAATTTAATTTTAATAATTGTAAAGGACAATATATCTAAATATATTTTCTATATCAAAGAATATTATAAATTTGGCGCGCATTTTATTGAGTTGTCCGGAAAGTTCGTGCCGAATAACCTATATAATTTAATAAATGTATACTAAAATTTAAATTTTCTGCGTTTCAATTTTCCTTCAATATTGGCATGAACTTTCCGGACAACCCAATATAATGTTTTAATTTAGTAAAATCCATAATAAAAATCGTTCTTTTAATTATAGTAAAAACGAGGCTGCCGTCTTTAGAAGATTAATAAAAAATTTGATAATATAATCTTGTAATTCCTTCGCTAATATTGAGAAGTAATATACTGAATACTTACTAAAATCAATTATTCATTAATAAAATTTAATTACATAAAAGGCAATCACGAGAAATTTAAAATTAAAAAATACCTGGAAATAGTAAAAAATAAATATTTTTATTAAAAAAATTTTGACTTTGAAATATAATTTTAAAATATTAAATTTTTAAAATATTAAATTTTAAGATTAATTAATAGATGATATTATCCAACAAACAACCTGTATTTGTCATTATTTTGCCATCAAGACAATGATGTTAAAGACGTTATAATTTAATTTCAAAATAACTCACATTTAATCACATTTATTATTTTCGATATGCAGCCAAAACGATCGATGTCATCGTTTTTCATTTATCTCCGGATCCACGAAAATACCCAAGGCCGGTCATCTTTAGTAATAGCTCATCAGTGTGTTAGCAACTAAATATAGGTGGCATACAATTTGTCACTTACCGACTGCAAATAAGATAAATTAGATTTTCAAAAATTAATATATCTATTAATATATCTAAAATGTCTATTTTTTTTATTATTCTTGCACTCCTAGAATTGGGACACATTAATGCATAATAAGTTGAAGTGAAACAAATATATTTGTTTCAACTTGTGAAGTATCTGTTCGACTTGCTTACACTTTTTACACTCAGCATCTTCGCTTTCTCTTTTTTCAACGCCAAATGTATATCTATCTCATTTTAAGTGTAAAAAAGTGTAAGCAAGTCGAACAGACCAATTGTAACGTGTACACTAGTTCAGAAAGTGCAAGAATAAAAATCAATCCAACCTACCTTATGATGTAAGTGGTGTTCGCTCTGTCAGGATTTGTTGATTTTATTAAAATTATTCATAATTCTGACTTGAATTGAACTGATTGAAAATCGTATAACAATATGTCGATTAAGCAAAGTGCACAGGTAATATAAAGTCATCAGGCAATTCAAAGATAGAAAATTATCTCTAAACCTCGTGCAGTGATACTACACACATCATATAATTTTTCTAAATTAATAATATTATCCGATTGTTATTACTATTGTAAATTTTTTTATTTATTTATTACATTTATTTACTATGTATTTAAATCAACATTTCAAACTTATCTTTAATTAGGAAATATATGATTATTTTTAATATCTATTAATGTTATCTATAATTGTTTGCAGTATTTAAAAAAAATTAATAAATAAAATGACTTGAAATTTAAATAAATCAAAATAATATATGATAATTGTCACCAATAAAACACAAATAAAATTGTTGTAGCGGTTATATTACATACCAAAAATAAATCAATGGAGTAAAGGTATTGGTGCCGAATTGCCAGAAGAATATAAAAAATTCTGGAAAGAATGGAAGTTGCAACAACCGGCTGCAGTTCATTATATTAAGAAAGAAGGCCTTTTTGAAAGAAATGAAAAAACTGAAGAAGTGTAATATATCTTTATATCTTTTTGATGTCACCATCTAAAAAAAATATCAAAAAAATACATCCCCTTTAAAATCTTAATTTCATTTTTATCTAAAATATTTTTTTGTATTATCAATTTCGAGTAAAATTGATTATTAATTAAAATGAGGTATCCTGTATATATTCTTATATATATATATACATTTATCTTTATTATAATTTTATTTTAATTCTAATTTAATTAATTTAATTTAATTTATTTATAGATATCCAGTGCAAAATGTACCAATACCTGTAATATATCCGAAAGAAATTGATGATGGTATATGGGGAGGAGAAGCTATTGTTCAGGGTTTTAAGAAAAAAGGCATATTTAAAAGAAGGGTTCCACATTTTTGGATACCAAGTCTGTACAAGTCTGTTATCTATAGCGAAGTTCTTGATACATATATGAGAGTTGTTATTACTCAGAGAGCACTTAGCTTAATTCATGAAAATTATGGATTTGATCATTATTTATTGAAGGTGCGTTAAACTTTGAGCTAACAAATAAAAAAAGTAGTGGTATTACACATATTGCAACATTTTTGACAGATATATAAAATTTTTCTGAATTATCTATAAACTATTATTTACAGACACCAGCTTGCGATTTGAGATCTCTGCTTGCTTTGAAACTAAAACGTCAGATACTTATTGCACTAGCAGATAAAACTTTATATCCTAATGATCCAAAAAAGCATACGGAAGTATACGCCAAATACGAGCAATATCTTTCAGCTGTAAGAAATTTGTTTATACATTTTACAAATTAAAAATTATATATAGGGTGAGATATTTCAAATGTTGCAAGTTATTGTCCCTGAAATATGTGTTTTCTTTATTGATTTATCTCATTCTGCGCACAAAAGCATTACTATTTTTATCAAAAAATGAATAATTCAAAATATTTTATGTTAAACATGCAAGAATAAAGTATAAAATATACTAGTAAACTATTGATTTTCGATATCTTTACTTTTAATGCAGAATATTTAGATAAATCATTGTAAAAGAAATATAATCCCATTAAAAAAATAGCTATAACTTTTATATGATATGAAATGAATTCATTTTTCCATTTGTGTCCCAGGCCGTAGAACTTTTGTCTGAATATTTTTCTATGTCTTTTATATTTTTCAAAATATTTTGTGAAAATTAAATGAGACACCCTGTATATAAAGATACTAAAATGTTTTAATATTGATAGTTGACATATTTTATTATAGAATATGTGTGTATGTGTGTGTGTGTGTGTGTGTGTGTGTGTATGTGTTGAGTGTAATTATTACTACAATATATTTTCAGTATACAAGAAAAGAAATAGAATGGTATGGTTTAACATACAAGGAAGCTTGTAAAAAGTGGATACAGTTAAATACGAAACAATCACAACCTTTGAAAATCCAATATAGATCAGAATTAATTGCCAAACTCAAGGAAAATAAAATTAAAGAAGCCGAAAACGTAAATGTTGTATTACCAGAGGAAACGTACGTAATTATGTATATTATTTTTTTCGTGTTACTATTCCAAAATTTACACATTTTTTTTCACAGGAGTTCTTGGTTAAACAGACTGAATCCTTTCTCCAAAACCCAATAAGTAAATTCTGTTTGTTAGATATCATGAAAAATGTTTTACATCTATCAAATTATTAATTTCTTGGATATTATGAAATTTTTTTTTAGAGATAGAGAGAAATACATATCTTTTGACAATTATAAACATTAATACAATGCATTTATTAAAACTATCAATGCATGATTTATATTCTTTTAATGTATGATTTAATTTCTAATTTTTCTAAAATTTGCAATAGGTTTCGATAACAAAGCGTTAAATTTTAACATCGTACTATCAATATTTATAATTTATAATTGCAGCTACATACTAGAAGCATGCATTTTTCAATTAAAATTAAATATGTATTACATAATCATTACATAATGGAGATTATTATACACAAAATTCACACTGCAAATTTGTCCAAATTTTTATATTGTAATATTTCTGCAACAATTATAGATCATTTATTTCTAAAATTATAATTAATTTATATCTATTACGATATTGAGCATTCTAAGTCGCCATCTTTTGGTAGACAATCAAGCATCACGGCGACAGCCCTTGTAATATACGTCATCGTTCCATAACTTCCACTAGGAGCAGTATCGTAAAAATGTTGACAAATATATGCTGCTCCACCACAGAGAAGTGTTCCCATGGCTGTCATTTCACGTTGCTCCTTTGGTTTTGCACAGCATAATGTTGCATCACCGTCGATAGCCATCTACAAATTTCATTTAATTATCTTTTGCTTATTTAAAAAATATAGAAGAAAAAAAAGATTAATTTTTTTTTTAAATTCTTTTTTATATGTATTTCCATATAGATTGTATAGAATTTTATACATTTTTTTAGAACCATTTATGCTCTTAATATAAAATATTTATTATTTCAATAAAAAATAATGTTTAATATTGAAAAGGATTTATTTTAAATAAAATAAATCGATAAAGTCAATTTCAATTCTAATAAAATAAGTATTATTTTAAATCGTTTATATCAATAAATGCCTAAATTGCTTGAAAGGATAATTACTGAACTATATCTATATACTATCTTTCTATATTTCGTATTTTGTATTACATTTTTGCTTCAAAAAAATTCAATAATTAGATAATATAATATTACTGCATTATTAACATTATAAATATAAAAAATACCTGATCTTCTAAGAAAATAGCGTTTGCTTTATGTACTAAATGTTCAACTTCAATCAGACCTCCTAAAGATGGCACAATGTTATATTCGGTTACTAATGTTAGTACCATTAAAGCCTCAACAACAAGTTGACGATATTCTGGCTGCGGTATAGTGTTCAAAACGGTTTCTACAGCCAATGCAAATTTCAACTCGCCAGATGTCATTTCCTGTGTGAGATTTTGAGGTAATACTCTTCCTTCAATCGCTAAACCGTGACACTGTTAAAAATTATAATTTTATAGATTTATATTGAAAATTCAAGTTATTATATTTATATATTATTATATTTAT
>NW_017259323.1:1261110-1266652 GCF_001594045.1 Atta colombica
GCGGATAGAAATCTCTTGGTACTCTGTTTAACGCACCATCTAATCGTCGCCTTCGCAACCATTGACCTTGCCGATCTGTTTCCGCCTCATTATCGGCATTTTGATCAGCGCTTAAGAAACCACCGATTTGAGATTTCTATACAAAAGAAATATATTCAACTTTACACATATCTAATTAATAAACTTAATTTATAAACGATAAAAATATGAATCGATTAATTAAATATAAAACATTAAACTAAAATAGTTACGTAGCAAAAAAATTAAAATAAAATTAAAAATTAAATATATTTCTCTGTATATGTATACCTAAATATGTCAGTAATCGTCAAGAGTAGTAATATGTTAGTAATTACTAAGTCAAATGTTTTAGACATTGGCAATATTACCTTACTGACTCTACTTGATTTGCAGCTAATGACGGAAAAATTGCCACGACCAACTGCAATATAAGCATATATGATTGTTATATAAATTTTTTTATGTATACTTTCTCAAATTTTTAATTAACCGCAGAAACATACCACTACTAATAGCAAATTCTTTTCCGCTCATAATGTGATGCAGTAAATTTTTCATCTCAAAAGGAGATAAATTTAACAAGTGCTCAGAAGCTTCTTCACCGGTGCAAATTAATGTTCGCGATAGTTCTGTCGCCATAACTTGTATGATCAAACCGACGCGCAGTCTCAGCATCTCGTGGAATAATTGTGGCTCCGTTCTAATAAACATCGCCAGATAAACAAGCAATTCTTGTGTTAGCATAGCGGTTGATTCGTCGTCACCATATGCCTGATGAATCAAAGCTCGCAGTTCATTCTCTGGTAGAGGCGCGACTATAGTATGCTCGTTGCTCGGTGGCAT
Source organism: Atta colombica (assembly GCF_001594045.1). Classification (NCBI taxonomy): domain Eukaryota; kingdom Metazoa; phylum Arthropoda; class Insecta; order Hymenoptera; family Formicidae; genus Atta; species Atta colombica. The sequence goes on from NW_017259323.1 coordinate 1,261,975, forward strand.
GCCAACAGTCACTTGCTTTTGACGTACTAGTAAATCAGTAACCGCTTTCGCTAAATCTTCCACTCTTTTACCCAACATACCCGCGCTGTGTCGTACAATACCCCACATTTTCTGTTGACAAGCCTTCTCATAGAGACTTTTTAACAAATCCTTTATTAAAACGGGATGTCCCTCTTCTACTACACCTGTGTCAAAAAGTAGTCCCTTCGAGTCCACCTATGTAATGTTTTATATAAAATAATCTTTAGATTGTTATATAAATTAATAGAAAATCTTTTTTTACAAAATTAAAAAGAAAAGATAAATATACTAACAATATACTGCAAAATATCTCCTTGCTCTTCAAGACTTTCTGTTTCGCGCAGCATAGATAGCAATTCCTCCACTTCAGTCTCAGCATATTGGGTCTCAGATATTGTTCTTTGTTTAGTTTTGGGAGAATTTTTCCATGATAACAGCTCGTCTGTTGGTGATGGTGTGCGTTCAATCGTCACTGGTTGAGTTGCGTTGATAGACAAGGTAGTATCCGTCACTTCAATAAATGGATTTGTAATTAGAATAGTAGAATGTCTACGGTCTTCCCCTGCCATTCCAAGAATTTCAGCTGAAATATATAAAAGAACTTAATTTGTATAAAATTAATATTATTTGTCATTAAAACATCTTGTATATCCATATGTAAATTCGTATATAAATCTGTATAAATCCATATATAAATATAAATATGTATTAGCATTAGCAAGTTTTATCACAATACATACATGTATGTAATAATGCGCGCTGTGTGTGCGCATATAATGTTTATATTATTAGAAAGAGATATAAATAATAACATTATTCAGATTTTGTTTAATATTATAAGTTTAATATTATAAAATTTTATCTCGATATTTATAAAAAAAAATATCATAGAGATTAAACAATGCAATACATATACAATAATAAACAACAATAGTATGTGGTTAATAAACTTACTTTCTTAGAAGATGATAACAATCACAGCAGGAGGAAGACATTGCATTATTATTTAAGGATCCTCTTTAAAAGACATACAATCAGCACACAGTTAGAACATGAAAACCATTCCATCTGGAATTTTTTTAACGGGACAAATGTTGCTTACGTTCGACAGCTATGGATCGCGTTTTTTTTATCGCGCCTTTGACGGACATTTTACGCCGCAGATGTTTCCCTGTACGAATTGGACCATGTTTATTAAGAAGTCCTGTACGATGAGGAAATGGTCGCATTAAATGTTCCTCCAAATATTGTTGAACCTTGTGAACATAAATGAGAATTATACGTGTATCACACACATATACAAATAATTATTGATCAAATCTTGAGTGATATATATTTTTAAAAATGTATAAAACAAAGTACAATAGTTTAATTATTTGGTAAATAATTCTATTAATTCATATAACATGTTGTAACTTTATTTTGAGCGAATATGTCATTTGAATTTTACATACCTGAGGATTTAGTTTATCAGGACGACCATCCTCGGAACTTCCCAGAAAACTAAGATTCGTGATACACGACGTACTCAAAAAATCGTTCAAGTTTCCCAATGATACTCTAGTACCGTTAATGTAACCGCTTTTAAGTTTTTTCAAGGTAGTTATCATAGCTAATGGTATTTTACCTTGATCTAAAAAACATATTAATGAACTTTAATAAGGAGTAAATAAAAAATAAAAATAAGTTTTTTCGTACTGAAAATGATAGCTTTTTTACAGAATATCACAAAATTTAAGCATAGAATATTTATAGCAAAAAATTCATTTAAAAACCACAATAAAAATGTATGCATGTTTTCTATTTTAGAAAAAAATTTTAAATAAAGATTTAAAATTTGCTGATAAAAATTATTGCTGTTTTTATTTCTTCAGAAACTATGCTGCAATAGAACATCTATACTCGAATTTTATGATACTCTGTATGCGGTTTCTTCTAACAGTTAATTTCACGCTAACATTATGCTACACAATCCAATGTAGTATTCGACGAGCTTTTCGTTGTAGGATGAGATCTAAAGCTTCCGACGAAGCCGTACCTAAATGATTATGAGTAGCGACAAGGGTTACAGTTGGTCTGCCGAGCATTTGCTTCCAGTTGATTTTGAGGAAGGCCAAGGTGGTTGTAAAAGTATTCACAAGCAGGTCGACGTCGTATGTTGTGTAGTACTCCTCCGTGTCAAATTTCTAACACATGCAACACACGCGCAATACCACCAAACACAATAAGCCATATCAGGATAATTTAGGATAAATTTATTGCTTGATGCTTGAAGATGAAACAATCTCGCTTCGAATATTTTGCTTTTATCTCGCACTGTATCAGTTGAACATCTTTAATATCAACACAATTCACAATCGCATCCACTTTTGAGACCCGAGTGTCCGATTTATGTTAGTAATGAAAAGAATAGAAACATAACATGAATGAAACTAATTAAAAAAGCTCATGTAACTCTCCATGGATAATATTATGTACTAATTTCGAAACTAAATACGTTATTATCGAAGTAAATTATAGTTAAAACTCATATAATGTATTATTAAGGCATATCGTGTATAACAAACATAAATCTTGAAGAATTCAAAATCATGTAAGCCATAGAGAGTTAAGTAACTGTTAAATGAAACCATGACAAAAACAAACGCATGCAAGCAGACATTAGTTGTTCAGAGCGGACAGTCATAATGTTTATAAAAAAATGAGAATTTCACGCAAGAAATTCATCAAAACTTCTAAGAAGAGCCACAAAATTTGTCTAATCATGACAACTTCAACGGACTTCAGAAAGTCTAAAGTAACGACTAAAAAAGAACTATGATTTTGAAATCGTTAAATTACCTAGATGAATATTCTTGAGGGGCATGACCACGAGAGGCCGGCCCAACATATTCTGCCAACTAGACTTCAAGAAATTAATTTCACCTTTGAATATGTCAATCATGAGCTCATAGTCCGATGCGATGTAGAAGCGGGTCATATCTGTCAACTAGTCAATTCGGTGCGAGAACAAGAGGAAACATAAGAAAAGAAGTAAAGATACAAAAAGATGATAAGGCTTACCATAAAATGCGAGTATTTACCTGTGGCGTGAACGCGAATATCTTATCGTGTAAGGAATACAGTTTACTAGTGCTGAGAATTCCTACGTCCCTTGACTTACGCCCGGATAGTCCTAATTTTTTGTTGCGTCCTAAAAACGAGATATAAAATATATAATATCTAAATTATGCTTTAGTAAAATATTTTTAAACAATTTGCGATTTTTGTTGAGTCGTACCTAAATATGTGTATAAATGACTGAGGACTTTTGCGGGTTGTACCTCAATCGGTGCAACTTCTGCAATTGTTTGTACATGAATATCGTGCTGTGCAATTTTTTCCCTGATTTCTGTATCTTCTGCCAAAATAACTACTTGTACCACAACATCCGGTTTTTTCTCGCTGCATAATCGTCTATTTAAGGGATCTAACTCGCCAACTGCAAGAAATCCCTAAAAGTTGAAATAAATTATTGAAAAGAATTATATTACGGAAATATTTTATTATTAATGTAACAGTTAATAGGATTATTGTATTGAACATAATTTTCTAGATTAAAACACTTCATTGTATATAGAAGAAATAGCAAATAAAATTATCAAATATTTAATATTTGTATATAAATTATAAGATAATATGATAAGAAATGTTATTAATTTTTTAAATGTGGTAAGAAAGTTCTTAATTTGCCTCAACTATATTTCTGAAAGTATGTTACCTCTTGCAGCAATTTTCCTAGAATATAAAGAGATTGTGCCCATTTAAATGGACATCTGCCTAAAGCTATTCGATTTTGGCTACCAGGTTCAGCATACTCCGCTGATACATTCTCAGGTGCGACGGAGTATAATTCAGGCACCAATTTCATACCATCTTCCGCTTTAATCATTACTTCTTCCAACTGTTTGGTGGATGTCTCAACTGCTTCTTTATTGCCTTGGAAGCAGTAATCCAATATTAAATAACAGAAGAATAGTGGCCATTCGCATTCGATATTCTCGAACATACGAAGCTCCCATGGTTCATAATATAATCTATTTCCAAGAATATAATTATTAGTCAAAATAAATTTTACTAAAAATTATTATTAAATAAATACCTATTCATATCCTCTTTTGGCGTTTTATATCCATCTCTTAAAAATCTTTTACAACCATATCGTCCTTGTAATTTCTTGGTAATAGCCTCACGTGTTTCGTGAATTAAATTAGGCTCGTCTACTGCAAACGCAGGGAAACTTATAATTGATAGCAAACCACTATCCAACTCTTTGGAATTTGACTCTCTAGGCAGCATGGATTGCAGTACTGCTTGACATTTTTGTGCCTCGTCTGCCAGAACATGAATAACTGATGTAGGTCCACCTCTTGCACCAAATAAATCCAATTCGTTCATTGCCTCCATTGCAGCCTTGGCCATTCCAATACTACTTGCATTTAATTCTGGTAAACCATGATTCGTTTTATCCCCTCTCTCCCAAATTCCATAATCCGGAGTGCAATAGGCAGATTCGATATAAAATACCAAGTTCTGAATAAAAGCCACCTAAAATTAACAAGAAAATTGCAATCCAGTTTCTTAAATCAGTAAATCATCTGGTATATATATATATATA
>NW_017259323.1:1266752-1272181 GCF_001594045.1 Atta colombica
ATTAAAAAAATAGTACAATTTATAAGTTTACAATATACAAATGTCAAATATCAAATACCTCATCCAAATTGAAAACAATTTGTAAGCCAGATGCTGTCATTTGAGCCAGAATTAAAAGATACAGAGAAATTGCATCGATTTGAAGATGTCCCCACTCTGTATCTCCCACTACACTTTGACCATTGGTAGAGCTATACTTTGCATGCAAAGCATCATGTGGATTTTGAGTAGATTTAAATTTTTCCACTTTCTCCTTCTGCTGCATCATTGCCATCAGGAGACCCCTCATTAGCTTTACACAGCTCTGTTCAAGTTCATATGTCTTTGCTCTATCCTCGTCAGCATCTGCTATCTTTTTATAAGCCATTGATAGACCCCATACAGCAAGTATGCAATAAACATTATCCCGTATCCAGGCATGGTCATTGTCAGGACTTGCAGGAAAGAGTCCAGTAACAGGATTCTGATAATTCATGATTATTTTGTGGACAATCCGTTGGTAATAGTCCAAACGGACGCCAGAGTTGCTTCTGCTGCGCATTTTGTGCTTTTACTGTAAAAAAAAAGAAAAATTATGATTTTGTATTTACATTTTAGAATCCAATAAGCTTTCTAATCAAATTATTAGCTTTATATGTATATGTTCAAATCTTATACCTTGATAAGTCGCTATATCTAATTTCAATGCATTCTCTTCTATTTTATATATCAAATATACTTCTAAATCATAAACTAGTCGAGATCACAAACTAACTTTATAAGCGAGATACAATAATATAACTGGTGACTGAACAATTTTTTATGTATATATAGCTCTGTTATCATGAGTCACAAGGTGAAGGGTCAACTTATAAGTTAGTAATGATTATCGCACTTTTAGAGCGTTTAAATCATTAAGAGTAGGAATAAGTACTTCAATTTCGAAAAATTAGAAAAATTAATTATTATGACCATTAAAAACTGCATGTATGTGTGTATCTCAATAATAACTGCTAATCTTTGATTCCAGAAACTCTAGATTTATCAATCAGATTTTCATAGTATCGATACAGTCTAAACATCGAGTCGATGTTCTGTGAAAAAGTAAGAAAACCACATTTTTTTTTACAATCAATCAAGTAGATATAATTAGGAGCTTTAAAACGCAATGTGAAACGAATGTCAAGCAAACACAAAACACGCATGAGTGTACATACATCTACGACGTTCCCAAATTGTTGGATCGTACGAGGATCCACGCATACGCAGTAACGAACATCAGTCACGTACATATTTCGTTGCGATAAGTGGTACACAGCCAGGCCCGTCACGAGGAAAACAAAAATATAATGAAAAGAGACAATCAAGAGGAAGAGTAAATAACATAGCGTTTCGTGAATAATTTTAATGAGTCTTATTAATGCTTTATCGTCTGTCTGCGTACGTGTCGCTAGTCGCCACCGGATAATGTGTGCACTGTGCACTGACGTCAACAGTATAACGTATATACTTACGTGTTTCCCACTTACGTTTATTGCCTACATCCTTCGCGACTTACAGCCGGTAATTTCAGTTGTCGTTTCTTACATTCGCGCTCTGTTCGATTATTTTTAATGTCACAATTACAAGAACACGAAAATCTTTATGGACTCGTCGCGAGTTTAGAATCACTTTCCGAAAATGTTTTTCCTACGACTCCACACTATTAAGATCCGGTTGCACCAACGTTACTTTGATTTTAAGCAAAATTTAAAATTCTCTCTATCTTGTTTTAAAACTGAAAAGAGACAGGGATAAAGAGAGTTTTAAGCCTCGCTTAAAATTAAAGTAACATTGGTGCAACCAGGCGAAAGTAAAATTCAAGATATATTAAAAATTTCAGAGATCGAGACAATCCAATTTCACAAAATAAATCTCCACAATTCCCTTTAATTAATTTATGTAACTTTCGTTACAAAAAAAAGTTGCATAGAATGCGGATCGCTGTATCGATTCTTAACTTTTTATAACTTTTTTTTTGTATTATTTATGTTTAGTAAAAATAGAGATGAACACGTGATACAAGATCGCACGTATGTAGACAGACGAATCTGTCGAAAATAGATTCAATCTACTACCTACTTTGTTGATAGAGAAACTTATACAGATTTGATAGGATTTGGCAATATATTTACAATCATGTTATTGGCAGAATGCTAATAACAAAGTTTGTAAATAAAATATGATTGATTTTAAAAATCACGCAGACTTTGATATAGTTCATTAAATGCAAGCAAAATTTAACATATTAATTGCTTGAATTGAGCCATCAGTTTGCTAATTATAACAATTTTGCTGTCAATCTGGCAAATTAAACAGTTTACTTATTAAAAATTATTCAAATTAGCACTTAAAAGTAAATTTAACTTTTTTTAATAAGTAATAACGAATTTTTCTTTCTCATCTTTTTTAATGATTTTGTAAGAATACGTATATTTGCAAGCCAAGTATATGTTTGTATGCGTTATTCACGTTATGTTTATTGCGAAAGCATCGTTTATTGTGAAACTTTCGCATAAAGTTTTCGCCATAGTTTTCTTATTTCTAACAATTGCATGAACAGCTGGGCATATACCGGTATGTTCTTCGAAGTTGCACTATTTTTGATCTGCACTTGAATAAATATTGCTATTAGATATTGAAAAAAAAGATGATAGATGAAGATTACTGTGCTAATGAAAATCAATCTCCGATTTGTCTTTGTCACTTATTTTTTTCAAAGTTTATTCGAAAAAAGAAAAAGGCCTATTTTAGAAATTATTTCGCACTGATCGCCTTTTATTAATTCTAGGACACCCTGTATGCTATAACTTAAAAGAGAGAGACAAATAGACGGGAGGGAGAGAAGGGAAACAGCGAAAGTGCAACCAAAACGAAGAGAAGAGAGGCTCGCGGTACGTGCGATGTGCGACAGTTTGCGGCAGCCATCAGCGGTTATGGACTGATCATCGATCGCTCTCGCGGTATTGCGGGTAGCGCTCCGTTTCTTTTTTCGTTCTCCCTTATTTTAAGTTGCATCCAGGAGTATTTTGCTCCGTCGGAGCAAAATCCAAGTTTTCGTGCACACCGGGATCCGCGACGCGATATGGCCGCGTTTGATCTTCCATGCTCTTCGCCGTTTGTATTGGCGGTCACGTTATTCGTCGCAACGCTAACCTCGTCTATCAACGCCACAATAGCTGGCACGTCCTTGGAACCGTCGATACCCGATTCTCTTGGTTTTCTGACCGAACCACTGTCGTCGACGGTCGAGTCTCCCAATACAACGGGTGACAAGAAAGCATTGGTGGTAAGTGCACTGGTGCGCACTGCGCAGTTGCGTACTATGCGACGCACATTTTCCGTTTGAACGTGAGAGAATTGCGCCAAATTTGTAGTCTAGATGTCTCATCTTTTCTCTTTTACTTTCTGTATAATTTGTATGTTCTGCGATCCTATTTTACTTCGAATTTGAATCAAAATTTAAAATATGAAGAGTGTAGCTATAAAAAACAGAATTTTTGCTGTATGAAAAGTATAATTACGATGTGAATATTTTTATTTAAAAACATATTTATAATTTATTAATTTTATTTTTTGCTGTCACAATACTTTAACTTAAAAAATAATAAAAATCTAAATTTTGTTGTATAATATTTTAATTTAAGATGATTTATGAAAAATTTCATTACAATATAGGATATGTTTCTAAATAGATTGAAATTTTTGACTATATTTTTAGTTGTAAATCCCTCTAAATATTCTTTTTATTTTTTTGTTTTGTATATTTCTGATTTATTTTGTTTTTTTCTTAGTATTTGGTTGTATAAATTCTACAGATTTGATTTCTTCTTATATTCTATTTGTTTTTTATTTTTGTCTTATACTTTCCTATATTTCTTATTTATTTAGAATTTATTTAATTATATTATTTTTTCTCTTTTTTGAATTTTGGAAATCATGTTTCATTTTTTTTATATTTCTTACGTTTATTAATTTTGTGTATCTATAAATATGAAGTATTACTTCTTATCATCTTTATGATATGGTTTATATACAATAAACTTTTTGCATTTAGAGATATATTTTTTTATTATTTAATATAAAATAATTTAATTTTATAGGGAAATAAAATAGTTTTTTTTATAAAGCAATAAAATATTTTTTAAGCAGTATTCTAGTGTAGCAGAAGGAGGGCCTATAATAACGCTTCAACGTGGAAGCACTACAACAGAATCCAACAAACTTGACGAAGCTACAGCAAGAGAGAGTGCGCCTAAGAGACATGCTACTCCTTCCGTGGTTGCAAGAAAAGGAGTTGATAAAAAAATAAAACCGAGGAAGGGAGTTACAGAAATTCCAGAGATAATATCTACGAAAGATATAGATCAGAATATAGATCCAGAGAAGAAAAATGTATTATTTAATCAGACCACTTTTGAAAATATGAAATTACCTATAATGAAAAGTAGTCCTGCGATAGAAACAGCTCATATCAAATTTGAAACTTCCAATATTAGTCTCCCGAAATTAAATACCACTCCACACTCTTATGATAGCTTAAATCACCGTATAAACTCCAATTACTCTAATATAAGTATACCAGCAAATGGAACTGCAGCTCATCTAGACATAAATAATACAACGAAAACATCTTTGCATGTTGAAAAGCATATACCGAAGCCTAAACCAACGGTAACGACTGTTGATGGACCAGAAATTAATGAATCTATACCACTCCTACGAACAAAAAATCCTCCATTAGGCATGCCAAGAAAAATCGATTACATTGTGCCAGTCATTATAACAATTGTCGCTTTACCGATATTGGGTGCTGCGATTTTCGTATTATATAGGCGCGGTCGAGATTGCTGGGATAAGAGGCACTATCGAAGAATGGATTTTTTGATCGACGGAATGTACAATGACTGATACTCGTATGAGAAGAAGTTTGTTCCATGAGATTAAATACACGTTATGCAAGAAGCAATCAATTTCCGCGTTCTTCCATTTGCAAATGCAAATTTTATATACGTTCTTTAAAATAGCTAATTAACGATCCGCATTGATTTCTTCTTCCATAACGATATAAATGTCCAAATGACAACGATACCTACGATATCATTAGAATATATCAAAGATTTTGATACTTTTATAAACGTATTGAACGATATATTATGTTAATTGTAATATCATAATAATCTAGGCTCACTATATATTGATATCTAAATTTGCTATACAATTTTTTTATTGTATTATTGCCTTAATATTATAGACATGTTATAAGGTTTAAGATATTATATTGAAAAAGAAATATTGTTGATGGTATTATAATATTTTTATAAATATTTCATTGCAGCTTCTAAATTTAACATAATTTTCTAAAGTATTTTTTAAATATACATATGTTTATTATATGTATATATATATAT
>NW_017259323.1:1272281-1283704 GCF_001594045.1 Atta colombica
ATTTTTGTATAAATGTTGTATGTCTTTTCAAGACGATTTTTCCTTTCTTTTGTATATAAATGTACATGTCGCATTTGATGCCACCTCTTGTATTAGAGAATATAAAGAAGATTTACAGAGGGTCCAGTTGCCAAATCTGACAATAATAATTAAATTTATATAAACTCAAAACGATTTAATTGAATTGTATTGTGCTTTGGAAGTGCTCTCTCAACGAATAGTATTGTGCACGATCTTTTCTGCAAAAATTGTAGTTTATAAAGAAAAGTTAGACCTATGAAATGCGATATTGTACACAAATTTTACCAAAGAGTTACTCGATTTATATACTGTAAGTTTGTTAGTTGCATTTTTTTGTTTGCATCTGTAAGATTGTTTTTTTTTTGCGGGATAATTTACAAATGTTTAATCCATTTATAAATTCATCTAGGATATTTTATATAATTGCCATATATGCGCAGGATATCATTGAAATATCGTCTCACTATGTAAATATGATAGCCAATAATTTGTAAAAAATTATTCAATTTATAAGACCTTTTGAGATTGCAATTTTTAAAAGCAAATTGCATTTTAAGCCTTCGAAAGTCTATATTTTATTAAATATACACGATAAAAAAAGCAATAATAATAATTATTTTTGTACTATATCTATGTAAAAGAAAAATATTCATATTGTTATAAAAAAAATATATATATATATATTTGCAAATCGCACGTTTACATCATTTCGTGCACCTATTAAAATGATGTACATCATCTCATGAAGATTTCATATTGAGAAATAAAGAAAGTGAGAAAAAGAAAGAAAATGATGTTTGTAAAGATTTTATTAATAAGCTTATCATATAGGTATATAAATTCAGTAACGGTAATAATACATGTTAAATACGAACCTTATGGCTTCTGACTACAGACTTTTATTATATACATTAGATCGCTAACTTGTCTAGTTATTTCAAATGTCTCAAATATATGGCTCTCAAAAGTATGCATGTACATACTGAATCATGCGCATGTGCGATATTAAAAGATATTGGAGGACACTGGTATATATATATATATATATATATTAATTACATAGATCTAACATACTGTTATATCGGCCAATAACAGTTCATCGGCCTTATCACATGATCTTTTATGTCACTCATTTACAAAGTTTTCTCAAAAGTATATAAATAATGTAATAATTTTTGTAAAAAAACGAAGATATTGGAAAATGGTGAAATTTATGTTTCATTATTTCAAAATATTATTTTTGTCCCAGTGGCAAATGGCACGTCCTCTCTGTTCATCGTGTCGATGAAGAGTTATGTTCAGGTTTGATCAATGAGAATAAATCTTAAAATTTGTTCGAGTTAGTCGGGGCTATTTGATGATGAGCAAAATGATGATAATTGTTATGAACGATTCCATTCAAAACAGTGGCCATACAAAGATGGAAATTTCTTGTATTTGACATTAATCAGGATCATCATTTCGCCCTCGTCTGGAATGATTTTTCGATATTTTCGTTTTACAAAAATTATTATAGAATTTCCACATTTTTGGGAAACCCTACAATATCAAATATGGTAAATAATGAAGTTACTGTCATTAACGGCCTAGTGTATATTATAAAAGTCTATGCTCCTAACTAGTCACCACGGTCATATTAGATCATGACGTTATAAGTGAAAAAGTTTCTTGCATGGCATTTATAAATAAAGAAAATTTAAATAAATCGAAATAATGAGATCGCTTTAAGACACTTGTAAAAACTTCACTTGTTCGTGACCCATTTTTGTATACGTTCTCTTTGACAATCAATAAATAATCATAAAAGGCAATGAAATACATATAATAGTTAGGTTTTTAAAATACATATAATAAAATAGATTTTTTAAAAGCCTATTTTTATTTAACATGCCTTTTATGATTATTTACTGACTCAAGGTAAAAATAGGCATAAAAATAAAGTATTTTTATAAGTATTTTAAAGCAATTTCATCATTTTGTTTTATATAAATTCTCTTTAATTACAAATGACATGCAAAAAACCTCAGTGTTTCATTTTTCGCTTATGGCATTATAATTCAATATGACCATGACAATTAGTAAAAAACCTTGAGCCTGAAACACAATATTGAAGAGCATAGACAATAGGAACACGAAATAACAAATTTCAACCTACTAGAATCCGTGTATATCAGAATACACGGTTTTTCATAGAATGTTTCATATACTCTGTTTCTATTGCCCGTGCTTCAATTGTGCGTCAGACTTTAAACTCGATGAATGATCACAATGCAGAAAGAGAGCTTTATCTGTTTTACATATGTATGTGTACGCTTTACACATCTGCGTACTCAAACATTAATCTTCAATGATCTATGATTTTCAAATAATAACTTTATACATATATTTTTTTCTTTGAATCTTTTTAAGTTCTTCAAGAATACTGCGATAAAATTTTGTCAAATATGATTCAAAATTTTAACAAAAATTTTAACAAAAATAGTTAATAAAATAAAACAAATTAGGATATATGGTTCTGTTTTTGATTTAGTTTCCATAAATAGAGTTCTTTCTCAATACAGAATGTCGTGAAAACATTTTATGACAAAAAAAAAGATTCATTGTTATTCAGATAAAATTATTGGTGTTATACATATGTGTACGTTTATCTCTATCTATATAATCAATATCTCTATCTCTATATAATCTATATAATCAATATATTCAACATACTTTTCTCTCAATGTAAAGAGAAATCCAAATCTCTAACGTCGTTTTCTAATATTCTAGTAAGTTATATTTATTTTAAAGAAGTACAATTATTTAGATCTCATTTGAGATTAAATCTAAATCAAGCTAATGCCTGCGCTCGGTCTATAGAACTAAATATAAAAATAGTTATTTTCACATCATAAATGTTATTAAATTATTTGTTCTGAAGCTTTCATTACAATGCAATATACTTCATTACAATGCAGTATACTAAAATACTACAAAAATAATTTGAAATATCAATTAGAATGAGAATTTAAAAAACAGAAATTTTAGAATAATAATAATAATATATTTAATTTTTATTTTAATTTTATCTTTTTCATCATTATAAAAAATATAAACTTTTTAATTCGATTGTATCGAAGAAGCTTCAGAAAAATATAAAATATATTACACTATTAAACTTAATGTAAGAACTTGTGCATAAATATATAGCTTAAATACACAATACATATTTTTAACAATATAATTTCTACAAATATTATAGAAAAGTACGAATGGCGCCAAGGTCGAACTGAAAGAAAAATTCAAGAAATAATTATTAGAAAATTTTATATTTAGCATATACAATCACATATATAATTTTAAGAAAATGAATTTATAGTATAATTTTGTATTGTATACATACTAAAGTATTGGGTTGATTCATAAATAAATTGTATTTTTTTTATCAGATTTTTTTTGATATGACAAGTAATGTATCTCTACTTTTCGTGGTCTATTATATAATGTGGATTTTGCATAATAATTTGAAAACATTATTGAAATCGGAATGATTTATCTATGGTTTTTGAAGTTTCTCTTTGAAGAAAAACTTCACAAACCACTTTTGTCCTGCTTGATCTGTTATGACACTTTCACCATATGTAATTTAAATTTTTTTTATTACAACAGCATTTTTCTTGTTTAAATTTTCAAGGCATTATGTGATGTACATACATATACTTTCAAATCTTCTATTTTAAGATTTTACTTTCGCAATTTTATAAGACGATATGCATAGTTATAAATACATTAATATATACATAAATATTGGGTTGTCCGGAAAGTTGCCGTAAAAGATTTAAATTTAATAAATGAAATTAAAAATTTAAATCTTCTGCGTTTCAATTTTCCTTCAAAATCGGCACGAACTTTCCGGACAACCCAATATATATCTAAGGATTTACGATTGAGGAACTTATTAGAGATGAAATTAGAACTTAAGATTTTCAGAAAAGATAAATTATTACATGCAACGAAACTTATTTATGAATCAATCTAATATATGTATACTTAGAGAGCACTCATGTCAAAAATCGGAATATAAGACGTCTTAAAGATCATTAAGACATCATTTCTTAGATATCTTTTAATGAATCTTTAAATAAGACATTTTACGTCTCAGTTTTGAACATGCGTTTGTTGTCTGGATAAATTCGAAAATTGAGAGCTTTACTGAAGACTTTTAAAAATAAATAATATAAATTATTTAATATAAACAATCTAATCAACATTTAGAAAATCTATTTTGTTAAAGTAAAATCAACTTTGATCTTATTAATAATTTTATTATCTTATTATAATAGTTTTAAAGTATAAATTCAATTTTCACGCCTTAAACATTTTACTATTTTTTTCTATTCAGTCCAACCTTGAATGGCATTTGTATATACACAATCATTATCACTAGATCAATGAGCGGAGAGCCGAGTTTCTTTCACGAGAATCCTTTAATCAGTAAATTAAAATATTGCGCTACATGACACACTAAATTAATTTCCAAAAAGATATAAAATTTCAAACTTTGACACAGAAATAAATAAAGAAAAATTGATTCAAAAAGGATATCTCTCTGAATACCAACATTTAATCTAATATTAAGAAGCGGGATCTATTCTTTATAAAATATTCTTCATAGAAATAAAAGTAAATTGTGTTTAAATGAATTCTCGAAAATAGATATTTGAGATTGATTACAAAAAGGATCGATCGAAAACGCATTTATTTAAATTAATTCAATTTTTTTTTTAGAAAGCTTGTCAATATCCAGCCAGATAAAATTGATTATATTTATTATTTATCTATTGTTTTCGACTCGGTCATCGCTGCAGAAATATTGCATTCAACGCGAATAGATTTTTTTCTTCAGAGATTAGAGAACTTTCATATAGAATTATCGAAGGGTCCCTTTACTTTGACTTGTACTTTGCCTCATCTGGGAAAGCTTCCCTGGGCGGTATAAGACTAAGCATCATTATGTGTCGTGTGTAATTCCGCGAATTACGGAATTGTGTATCGGTACCGTGGATGCGATCTAAAACGCCGAGCACACCATAGCATTGGTTAAACCTAAAAATATTCATTAGTCATTAGCATTCATGTAGCAATTATAAACTGATTGTATAATCAAATAATTATAAATCTTGATTTTTTTTAATGTTAAATTCAGTATAAACATCATATTTTATTACGTTATCAAAATCTGTTTTAAGCATTATAATAGAATAAATAAAACGAAATCATTTTAATGTGATTTAAAATTAAAAAGATATTAATAAGGTTTGCATTACTTTAAATGATGGAAATCATGTGCTTCCGGCGATGGGAAAAATGGTAAATGATATCCGGAATGTGCATTCAACGTCGAAAGAATCGCAAGCGAGAACCAAATCCAAGCAGTGGCTACATGGGAGCCCATGATGAATACACCTAAGAAAGGTGGAAGTAGATTCGATCCAATATTTTCCAAGGGATGGCAATACAAAGCAGTCACAGCTATGGGAGCAGTCCATTCGTGATGTTGTTTATGTATATATTTGTATAGGGAACGCTTATGAAGAAATCTGCAAAAAATGTTCATTAATGATCATTGGTTTAATTATTTGTGTTTGATATGTTTGTATATTTAACAATATCTGGATGTAAAAGATTAATAAAAGATGAACAATTATTGGATTGTCCAGAAAGTTCATGCCGATTTTGAAGGAAAATTGAAACACAGAAGATTTAAATTTTAGTATACATTTATTAAATTATATAGGTGCCATTCTGTTTTACAACCTTTCTCCATCTTTCAGGCAACTTGAAAATTCCATCCTTCCAGAATCTCTCAGATTTTTCAGCGAAAAACTTTTCTAAGTGATTTTTTATCTCAACCAAAGAGTTGAAGCTTTTTCCATTAAGGGAATTTTGTAATGATCGAAATAAATGAAAATAAGTGGAAATCAGAGGGTGCGAGGTCTGGTGAATATGATGGATGGAATAGAACATCCCAACCGAGCTCCAACAATTTTTGTCGAGTTATCAAAGACACATAAGGCCGCGCATTGTCCTGATAAAACACGACGCCCTTCCGATTCGCTATTTCTGGACGTTTTGGTTCAATTGCTGTTTTCAATTCGTCTAATTGGGAACAATACTTCTCTGAATTTATCGTCTCGTTGTTTGGTAAAAGCTCATAATACAAGATCCCTTTCCAATCCCACCAGACATAGAGTATGATCTTCTTTGGATAAAGAGGCTTTTGGGATGGCTAAAGGTGATTCATTCCGCTTTTCCCAAGATCTTTTTCGCAACAATTATTATAAATGATCCATCCCCCGTCACTACTCGCTTCAAAAATGTCTCCTCGTTGCGTTTATAGAGTCACAAATAGAAATGCGATCCATCAGATTTTTCTCCGTTAAAGGAGAAATGGGTTCCGTAGGGAACCCATACATCAAAACGGTTTAAGTAGCCAAGTTTCACAAAATGCTCGTGGATGGTGGATTTTGACATATTCAACATTTCTGCTAATTTACGTTATCATATAGCGTGGGTTATTCTCGATCAGTGTTTTAATCTGATCTTCATCTGTGGTGGAGGGCCTACCCGGCCGTTCTTGATCTTCAAGGTTGAAATCATCAGCTTTAAACCTAGCAAAGTACTTTCGCACAATTTTTTCAGCTACAGCACTTTCGCCATAAACAGCGCATATCTTGTTTGCCGCTTGTTTGGCATTTTTGTTTTTCCGGTAAAAGAAAAGCATTAAATGTCTAAAATGCACTTTGTTTTTTTCCATATTCAAAGTCGTATAAAACTGATAAAAATTTTCACAACTAAATTTTTTTTCAAGTATGCCTGAAATACTGTCTTTTTTGATATGTACGCATGTCATTTGTTTTCAATGATATATTCAGACCTGTCCTTACTCCATCTACCAAAAATCGGCACGAACTTTCCGGACAATCCAATATATTTAGCAGGAAATTTTTGTCTGATGGACAATAATAATATTTAGCAGGAGATATGTCAAGAACATGTATTACAAATGTGTGCTTGCATATTATGTTATTAGCAGATAACAACCGATTATATTTGCTGTTTCAATTAGTAGAAAATAAGCAAGTTTTCATAATATGGAACAAATGTAGCTTTGACAGAAATTGCCGACATAAAAAAAATAATAGTTTAGCATTACGTGTTAATACGATATATATCAGAAAATAAACTGAAATTAAAATTAATATCAAGACATATTAGCAAAATATCAGAAATCGCGAGATTAACATAAATGTACTGTCTGAATTTTATCTTCAGAAATATTTTCAATGTAATAATATAAATTTTTTTTCCTTTTAAAAAAAACGTAATAACTTTTTTAGATTCATAAATTAAAATAGACGTTATTAACAGAATTTAAATATAAATATAAATATAAATATAAAATATATGTATATAACTTAAGTGCGTGTTCTTTTCATCTGCTTAGCACACACTGGTAACATCATTCAATTTTGTATTAATATATATATATTAATTTTTTTCTTTTTAATTAACTCAAGTAATATAAGATTTATAAAAGTAATATAATATTTATTTCTGATATAATCTTGATCTATTAATATTTCCATACTTAAATTTATCAAGTATAATATTTTTTTTCTGTCGGTTCATCAGATATCAGTCAATAAAATTGACAATTTCAAATGTAAAATTTGTCATTATGTATAAGTTTCTGGATTGTTTAAGCAGGATGTACCTGTGCGAGTAATAAAAGCCAATCTCCTCGCATAGTATATGAATCGCGATCTCGGCGAGCACCCAGTGAAACGTTGGTAGCTCGCGCACCGGGGGATAACCGCGCCATTCCATGAAGTAATAGCCGAGATACATAATAGGTAAGCCGACGACGATCTGATTGAACAGTACTTGAGCGATCACTTTGCATAACTCCCTTTTGTCCACTGGCTCGTTTGTACCGGGCTGTATTTTGTATCTGCGCAGCACCGCTGGCCGGTTGGTGATGTCTAGGATAATGTAAATTCCACCGACGATCCAGTAAACCGCGATCGTTAATATTAAGGATCCTGCAATATAGTAATATATCCTTTATATCCAATATCATCAAGATATTCCATAAGAATTCAATTGTTTTCAAAAATTTTAAATTTATAAAAATCCTGCAATTATTATTTATAATATTTCAAAAAATATTAAATTTGAATTAGTTAAAGAATTTATCAAAATCAGGAGACACATATGGTAGTGCCTTGGCGTTAAGACACGCGCAGCGATTAACAATACGGAAATCTTTACGTATTCTTTACGTTAGTCTATACGTTTATCTATAATTTTATATTAAAACGTAAGATATTAAGGAGTTATTCTCATATATCTTTGAATTTATAAAGATTAATTCTAAAGTGTATCTTGAATTTACCGTAAACCCATAGCGTAACAGGATCATCTCCAAATTTATCCAAAATTTTGTCCCACTGAGCTTGCCAGAAGTCTCCGGATGCACCCCAGAATCTTTGTAAATGCCTGAAATTTTTTTTTCGTTAATAAAATCTAAAAAAAATTAATAAATTTCTCAATTAAAACTAAGATAATTTATTTAGTTTTACAAATATAAACAATTTTTTCACGCAATGCTGGATTTATGTTTGGGT
The DNA here is from genome assembly GCF_001594045.1 of Atta colombica. Lineage (NCBI taxonomy): Eukaryota > Metazoa > Arthropoda > Insecta > Hymenoptera > Formicidae > Atta > Atta colombica. The sequence goes on from NW_017259323.1 coordinate 1,280,972, forward strand.
GGTTATATATACATATAAACATATGGAAACAAAAAATTTAATTTGTTATCTTCTAATATGTTTTACATCAGATTAAAAAAAATTATTTGCTCTTCTTTCTTGATCTACGATCAAGATCTGATTATTTTTCTCATATAATATTAGAAAAATTAGGTACTCAAATTAATTCAGTTGAAAATTTATTTATAAAAAAAAATAGAGTAATCTTCATCGATATTTATATATTCTATGATTTATATTCTTACACTGTGTCGGAATATTCGGCACATTGGGAATACGAATCGAACTTTTTATAAATGTTTAATGGATTCCGAATTCTATCATGATAAAAACTTAGCAGTTTCGAGACGATATCTAAACATTTTCAATGTGAAATGTATATCAATACTATATTCCGATTCTGTAACTCTTATAATGTTCTATAATTCTTGATAATACCGATATTGTTTCCATACACTTTATTTAAGAGACATTCTGGAAACGTCTTTAGATCTTTAGAGCGTCTTTTGAAGGCATCTGTGGCGTATGGGTTATATTGTTATCTGCAGATATATATTCATAAAAAAAGTTGTTTAACAACAATGTCTTGAACTGTCACGAAAAATTGAGCTACAGATGTTATAGCGATTAAAATAAATGGTAATTCTAAAGAATACAGAATATGTCTGTAAATAAGCCAAAAAATGTGAAAAAAAATTAACACTCTTAAGAATATGATATCCTTAATCACTTTATGAGTTATCGAGGATCACTTTGTGGTTTCTTTGAAACATGCAAAACAATTTTTTTTTTCTTCAACTCATTGTTCAAATTGATGATATGTTATTGACAGAGATTTATTACAGTGATTGGCAAAGATCTACTGTGATCATTTCACCTAAATTTAGCAGTTTAGAGTATGTCTTATTGCCATGTCTTCAAACACGCAATATTCCTTAGCATGGATATTGATTTTTGAGAACAAACAGTGATCATAACATCAAAAAATGTAAAAATGGCTTGAAAATAATTATTAAAAGTTATTTTTTGATGACTCACAATTCATTTTAACGTTATTTTAACATTGCGATCTATTATTCTACTGATACTTAGATAATTAGCTGTCGTCAATTGGCCGAATCTACCGAAGATTTTTTATGTTTAGAATTGTCATATAATCCATATTTCAACATCCATTATATAAGAAATCTATCTGTTCTTTTCTGAATAAATAAAATTATGGCTCTATATCATCATTCGTTAATTGTCTTCATCTTTAGTATACGGAATCCATCTACATATCCTTTTTTTAAATTTTTCTCAGTTGTTGCAGTCAAACGGATATCTAACAAGCGACTCTAAGCTGCAAGAGATCTTCTTGTATCTGTACAGAGTTCTCATCCAGTTGCTGTAATTTTCCATTACCAGTTTTCAAAGTTGATCATGACATTCTTGACATTCATTAAAATCTCATTATAAAATCTGATGCTATTTTTTACAAATATTGCATAAATATTGGAACTTTAATGACAGCAAATAATTTTAGCGGTAGTTTTTAGTTAAAATATAATATCTTAAATACATTTTATCGACGCCTTTCAATTCAATTGTTGTTTTTTAAAAATATATTGTTGGCTCCACCTTGTAAAAAAATATTTGTGAACGCATTAACAACATTTTAATTCCACAAAAAGTATATTAAAATTTTCGAATTTATTAAAATAGTATATATATTATAATAAGAGATAAAGTTCAAGGCACTGAATAAATTTATATACCTAATAATCATACTTTTACTTTTTGTTTTATATATGCGTGATTAAATAGATAAGTAAGAACAGTGTAAAAAAAGAAATCAAGAAACACTATAAGTAAAATAAAATTGCATAAAAGTTAATAATATAATGTTAAATATAGAATTAATAATATAATAAATTATAAATTGTTAAATGTTATATTTGATTCATAGCTAAATTTTTTGAGTTAAACATTTTTTCATTTTTTTAATACCTTTCGGTAAAACTTTCACAACCTTAACACAGTCAACCCCAAATGACCTTCAATTGTTCTTGATCTTGACTTTGATCCTTAAGGAGATCCAGATCACTAATTTTTTCCGTCGAACGTTATTCATTAAAAAGTTATGAACAAACCAATTTTTAAAAATAGTAAGTAATTTTCGAATACAAGATACATATTTCAGTAGTATTTTCTCTTGACAGAGAGAGGTGGAGATAGACCTTGCTTCGCGTGGAAAGTTGTGTATTTCTTAACAAGGCCGCATAAAAATTGTTTTAATAACTTTTTAATAAATAACAAATGACAGAAAAGATCAGTGACCTTGATCTCCTTAAGGGTCAAAGTCAAGGTCAAAATCAGTTGGAGATCTTTTGGAGCTGACTGTGTAAAAGGAAAATTTTACCTACGTTTCATTTTATTAAAGTTTACATTTAACCAATCGAGAATAAAAAAAGAGCTAAGAGAAAAACTTAATTATAACTCTGTTTATGCGAATCGTAAAGCAGAAATGACGTATTGCATTACCATGTCAGAGAATTGCAAAAAGCAGCGAATCCGACTACCACAGTTCCAATAACGAAAAGTACACTTCTTAAACTTGAAAGAAGTGTTGGTGGAGTTTGATTCTTCGAGGCATCGCCAATAGCGGGGGTTGCTGCAAACAATGATAAACCAATTATTGAATTATCTTAAATAAAATGTAAAAGAGTGAAATATATATATATATATATATAT
>NW_017259323.1:1283804-1286128 GCF_001594045.1 Atta colombica
AATCTGTTCTGAGCAAATGCCTTTTGTTTTTTTAGCAATCACTATTTTAAAAAAGAATTCAATAAAAATTATTGAATAAAATTATTTTTAACAAATAAAGTTAGTATTTAAATATATATACCATTTATACAGAATAATTTATTTATTATTAATATGTGAAAGGACTCATTATCTTTATTCTTTACAAAAAAATGTTTGTTAAACATAAGTACTTGGAGTATTAAATTATTAAATGTTATAACGCGTACTCGTAAAATTGCAAAGCAATAATAAATTACAAAAATATAGAATAAATTTAAAGCTAGCAAGATGACAACAGATTTATTTTTTGTATTCTTTCTAAAATATATACATGTAAACGTTTCGGACTTCATTTAGTTCTCCTCAACAACGCAAAGAATTAATTACATTTTAAACCTAACACATATTTAGAACGGATATAATTATTTAAGGATCTCACAGATCTATAAACATTTTCCTAGCTCGTTTAAATTCGTTGACCTCTATATTTTTGTTATTGCTTTGCAACTTTACGAGTCTCTATATTTTTGTAATAAGTATTAGGTTCTAATTTCTTAAATTGCAAATATTAAGGTATATAATATTAATTATATACCTTAATATTTGCAATTTAAGAAATTAGATTAAAGAATAATTATAATTATGTAATTTTTAATATGTATGAGGAAAAACTTGAACAAATATAATATGAGAGTTTACAAAATATAAATGAAAAAATCAAAACTGTTAATATATAGATTTATTTAACGAGACAAGAATTATCCCTTTAAACATTTGTCACAATGCATTCGTTTATTTTGTCAGAATGCTCTTGTGATGGCGCGTTGAGACATTGTGAAAAGAGTAATCAATGATAATTCCATTATGTAAGACAAATCAGTATTCCAATGATGTATGTGACAGATGTTCAATTCAAAAACTAGTCACGAACCAAAAGCAAGCGGAAATTTTCAATTGTTACTTCATGTTCATCGTAAAATTCGTTTATCATCAAACAAGGTGACAGAAGAATGAAACAAATTTTCAATTTTTAAAAAACAAAGCTTGCTGTTGACTGTAGACATGAGACAGTTTCGATTCTATAGATATTTGATAAGTAATGATAAAATTCTCGTATTAGGATAGAGCGGACTAAACTGAGTCGAAAAGTCTTCTACCATTTTACAATTTTCGCAATAGTTAATAAGATATTAAAGTAATTATTTACAATAGGGGTCTCCTCCCTGATCTTGACATATGTTGTCAAGGTCATGAATGATCTCCAAGTTTTAGTTATCGCTCGTTATTCGTTATAAAATTATTAACAGTCAGAATTAATAATATTATTTCTGTTTTATATGAAAAAATTAGGTAAAGAGAGAGGTACGGATCGATTAAGGAACGACTTTCTATGTGAAGCGAATTTCACCTCACCTCCCTTCTTGCCAAGAGGCATTCAACTTTCTACGCGAACAAGATCTACCTGAATGAAAACGTACGCTTCTTGGCAAGGTGAGGTGGAACTCGTTTCGCATGAAAAGTCATAAAATATATTTTAAAGAAAATTTTTGTTATATAGAGACACCATTTTTCAAATTTGTTTGGTAATAATTTTTTAACGAATAACGACGGCTAAAACTTGTTGGAGATCATTCAGGGTCATGATCTCGACAACATAAACCAAGTTCAAAGTCATTGGTGTAAATGATGTAAATAATTATTGATATTATTAAAAATCACTGAATATTTTCAATAATTTTTACTATCAGAACTTTATAGAAAAAAAAAGTAAAATGTTTAACAAAAAATGTATTTTCTTTTCATAGAATTCTAAGAATTTTTTCAGAATTTTTTTTAGTACCGCATTTTCTCATGTTGGTAAAAGTAATTGCCAATAAGAAAATTGCAATACTAAAATAAAAAATTCTGAAAAAATTCTTAGAGCTTTATGAGAAGAAAATAAACAATTTTTGTCTCTTGCTATTTTTCTGTAAAGTTGATAGTACTAGAGCAAAAAACTATTGAAAACCAACATTCAGTGATTTTTAGTAATTGATATCTTGTTAATTATTGCGAAAATTGCAAAATGATATAAGACTTTTCGATTCAGTTTAATCCGCTCTATCTCTATGCAAGAGTTTTTTTCGTTATTTATTAAACATCCCGTATACACTTATATAATTTAGATAAATTAAAAAATCGATATGAAGAAACCGTGGAAACTGTAACGGCGCAGTCACATATTTATTATTTCAATATCGAAAAATCTAAAATTATACATATAATAAAAAATTATAAAAGATTTTAATATATAAAATTTAATA
>NW_017259323.1:1286220-1291125 GCF_001594045.1 Atta colombica
TAATTAAAATATTTAATGTGAAAACGATACAATTTTTTTGAATAAATATATAAATATAGATATATCTAAAATGGATTACATATTTACTTACATACAAATATGTAATCTACTCTTTATATTATATTAAAAGAAGTATACATTTGATATTTAAGCAAAAGCGAGAAGAAAAGTTTCGATTCAAAATAAATATCAAACTTGTTATCCTTGTTGCGAAATGCGATGTATCTAGATGAAATATTATGATATAAGAATTATCAAGTAATATTCTTGTAAATGTACAGTACAAAATAAATTGTGACTCAGAAATTGATTTCAAATTATATTTAGTCATCATTATAACGATATAGCACATATTTTTACATCATGGTTATGATCTTCACATAGTTTCTCAATCTCTGAGAAATCTTAAAATATTGTTTAATAAAGAAAATGCAACGTAAAAACTTTTTTAAATTTTAATATTAATAAATTTTATTTAAAATAAAAAGAAATGAATGATTGTAATTGTACAATGTATATTCTAATGTAATATAAAAAAATAAAAAACATGATAAACATAATAAAAATGAAAAATAATATAAAATAATTTATTTTAAAAAACAAAGACAAAAGAGGACTACAATTTATTTTAACATTTATGTAATATTTTAATTTATAATTTGTTGTATAAAGAAATAATTGTCATTGTAAATGTAATGACACAATTCAAAAGTCTTTGTGTCAATCAAAAATTTTATGCAAAACTTTAATAGTGATTGTTATAGTTCCTAATGCTGCTTTTTTGCTGTGCAAGTTTTGTTTATTTATATCATTCATAATTTGATCATACTTTATGGAATTATAACACTTTAACGCTTTCGTAAAAAGTAAAAAGTAAAAGTAATTTACATTTACAATTTGCATTTGCATTTTTGTTTCTTTATTTGCGTTGTTATTCATTTTTTTTATTTTATAACGTAACATTGAGAAATGTGTGTATCCTATAGTTGTAATATCTATTATTTATAACTCCCTTTTTTATAAATTTTATATAAAATTCATTGATATTTAAATTAAGAACATTTTTGTCAAATACGTTGAGTTTAACAATTTCTTTGTTAAATTCAATTCACTTAGATTTTATATATTCGTATAGCGATATTAATAATAAAATCATCTCTATTAGAATTTATTTAAGATGTTTATTTTTAATAGAATATATAAGAAAGAGAAAAAGAAAAAAATACCCCATAATAAATGCTAAGCATAAGAAAATTAAAAAATTCAGAGAGAATAAAGATACATAAAATAATTTATTTAAATTTTATTATTACTTTTATCTTATTAAGAAATAAGAAGTTAGGAAGCTCCTATATCTTAATATAATGTCGTAAAAAAACAAATCTTTGAGATATTATTTAATATTCAAAACATATGTAAATTATAAATCAAGAGAAAATATATGAAGAAAATAACGTAATGATTTTATCAATTAGTCAATTTTATGTCTATGTACTGGCAATACATATTAAGCAACTGATTACTTAAGAAAATGTTCAGTTTACGTTACATTAAATCGATTAATTAAATTTATATTAAATCGTTACATTGAATTAATTAATTATTGATAAGAATTTAAATATGACTTATGCAAAAGTATACTTGCATTTATTTCATTCTCTATGACTTTAACGCGCATTCTTGTATTGTCAGTTATTTATTTATTTATTATACGGAATATTGATCAATCGAATCACAACAATGTAATCGTGAATAAAACATTTTCAATAACTCTAACAAAGAAAGACAAAATTGAACTATTAGTCACAACACAACCGTAAGCAACACAAACGTAGTATTTTTTGCATCTATCGAGGACGATTGTACGCGTATCTAGAGCGTACAGTAATTGCCTCAGAGCAATCTTCGTTGCGTCAAGATGTAGTGTGATAACCTCGAGAACTGTATTAGGGTAAATATTTTGGGTGAATATTTTTCTGATATTTTGTCTATTTATTTATTCATAAATATCTTATTATTTCAACTTTGTAGAAAAAAATATATTTCAATAAGAAAACAAAAAGAAAATTTATGCATAACATTATTGATTAGAAAAATTGTTTGAAAGGTAAAAGTTTAAAACGTAAATAGATAACAAGAATTTATTTCGATTAACATCAAATTGACTTTATTTTGAGAAAACTTAACTTGAGAGTTATTAAGGTAGATATCTAATATCAGAAGTAAAATAGTTGAACTGCAATAGCAAATTCATAAAAATTTTATTATTAAACGTCATTTCTATAGATCGGCATCTTTGACGTTGCATTTGAGAATTGATCTTGATGATATAAAAAGTCACACGAGAAAAACATGAAAAAAATTTGTACAAAGTACAAATTTTTCTCAATAAAAGAAATATTATATATATAGATGACCTAGAACATTTGCTAATGTGGATCTAACACATTATTATTGATCATTATCTGCATAAGAAACATACTTATATAAATTAAAAAAAATGATCTTTGCTTACGATATGAATATAAATTTCTCAGATAATGAGGCAATGTATTAAATTTGCTTGTAAAAATGGAACACTAGTTTAAGATCGTATTTTGAGATGCGTGAAAACAATTTAAAATGTTTAAAATGTTTCCTTATAATTATGTATAATTATATATTGATTATATTTGACTTCTCTGAGCAAGAAAAGTTGCAAAAACTTCCAAGTTCCTTGTACATATATGTATTATGCTAAATAAATATTTTTTTTGTAAATAATCAAAATATTCAAAATACGATACTCTGAAAAATTTGAGATTAAGAAAAATACAGTAATCTTAAAATAAAAAAATATAAATTGCATAAAAAGAATTGTTATCATATATAGTACATACATTTTATTTTCAATTGCAGATAATTCAGACAATTTTTTTGAAATAATTTTTTTGAAAACTGTTATTTTATGCAAGAGGAATGAATAATTGTCTAAGAAAGAGTATTAAAGAGTTAATTTCACACAATTCATCTGTTCCATGAAATGAGAAGAAGAACACAAACACACACAAACAGTCATCAAATATCGAACTTCAACATTAGCACTTACTTTTAGTATTGCACTCTGACTTTTGTGGAGCACGTCGAACTATATACGGCCAAAACATTATTCTAAACGAGCGACTAGTTTCTCAAGTGGCTCCAGACCGAACGCGTTGTACTCGCCGATCATTCACTACTGTTAACCGCTACACCTCGTGTCATTAAACGAGACGCACTGACCAGCAACGTTTCACGACTCACCAGCAAAGGCTCGAGAACGATGCGCCCGTGCCCGTCGCCCCGGCGCCTTCAGTTTCCTTTGTTTACGCCGCGAATAAGGTAGGGATATATAATTCGATTGTGTCGAGATCAATGCTTCTCTTTCGATATTGATAAATTCGGTATTTTTTGTGATTATTTTAAATATAAATATAATTTTCAATTGATACTATTGATCACTTATCAAAATAATAATCGAGATCTGTGTTTTTATATTTATAGATCATGTTCAAGTTTTATTTTTTCGTAAAACAAGAAATGAGATAATCGTATACTAAATGTATTAAGATACATGGATAAATCTAGATATTTTTCGATGTAAGACATATTTTAATTTTAATATCAAATATTTAAAAAATAGTATCAATACTATACTTTTTAAAAAACTTTGAACTATGTCCCGAAATTTTTATTTAATGGAAGGTGAGACATTTTAAATGATTAAAAAGTCGTTTTTATTTTAATTATTTTTAATAGTAGACTTTTAAGATCATATTTTATCATTTGTTGAATTAAAAATTATTGAAAATTGTGATTTTCAATAATTTTTAATTCAACAAATAAGATAATTAAAAAAATGATAGAAGCACTAAAATTTTTTGCTTTTTTTTCGAGTTCTTAGAATAAAAATAAAATTTACATATAACAGTAAGTGAAAGAGTGATTTCGTTTGAATTTTCACTATCGAACAAATACAATTATAATTTCAAAGAGTACTGCAGGTCAGTTATGCAGGTAGCTATATTTAAGTGTAGCGATCTTTAACATTATTGATAGAAAAAAATCATTATTATATACGAGACATTAAACGAGATACAAAAGCAGCATGCACGAGAGAATTCATTTGGAAGATGATCCCATACTCACATTTCTCTCTCTATGTCTTCGACATAATAAATTATATTCGAGATAATAAAAAGTTTCCATTATTGCAACATTTCTTAATACATATTTTACGATTTAGAACAATTTAATTTCTAGAAATACATTTGATATAATAACGAAAAACAAGTTTTAAATAGATTTTTAAATTGAATAAATGTATTTAATATATTATATTTTGTCGAAAATAAAAACTTATTTTCCATTCTTATCAAATATGTTTTTGTCGAAACTTTATAACTTTATAACTTTTGGGTTGTTCGGAAAGTTCGTACCGATTTTGAAGGAAAATTGAAACACAAAAGATTTAAATTTTAGTATACAGTTTATTAAATTTAAATCTTTTGCGGCACAAATTTTCCGGACAACCCAATAGTTATTTTCAACTTTACTATAATCTTAGTTTTATTTTAATTTCATAAGAATAATAATAGATAATGTTATGATAATGAAAAATACATGTTCTTTAAACTTATTATTTTTTACATACTAAATTTACATACTAAATTTTACATACTAAATTTAAATACCATTAATAAAAATTTGTTAAAGATAAGTTTATTTTATGGAAAGAGATAAAATTTTTTCAATTTTTAGATTGAAAAAATTGTGTAGAAGATTAATTCTATTTTTGTAATGTTTTCAGTGCAGATAAATAACGTTTATTTTTATATTTCATATAAATTGAATAATAACTTTATATAATACTTCATTCAGGAGAAA
>NW_017259323.1:1291225-1300256 GCF_001594045.1 Atta colombica
AAAATGTTCATAAAAATTGTAAATAGAAAATGATTTATTTATATAAAAATGCTAAATTATTCATAAATAATTCAACCAATCATAAATAATTAAACCAATTTAAAATCTTTAGAATCGGAATTTTAATTTCTAAGAAAATTTTGCATTTTTTTTGTATGACTAATGATTTCGATATAATTATTTGAATGTTCGCATGAATGTTTGCGACATTTTTTATAAATTTATGCGATTTATAAATTAATAACTTCACAAAAAAATCTCACATTTTTTTCGCGAACGATATCATATTTTTATTTGTAGAATAGGTATGTTAACAAATTTAAAAAATAATGAAATGGTTCTGCCAGCTTAATATTAAGTTAGCGCTACGATTTTTTTCACACGATACAAAATTATCATTAATGATAATTTAATACAAAATGCGTAATACTAAAAAGATAGGTCCGATTTGATTCCGATAGGTCTGATTTGATTCTGCTGATTTAGTCCTGCTAGCTTTATAGAACTGAAATTTACAACGGAACGGAACAGCACGACCAATTATACGATTCTGCAGTCATTACTCTCCTTTTTTTTTCTGCGATTGTGATTGATCTCGTTGTTCTGTTCCGCTGTAAATTTCCGCTCACGTCAGCCTTTAATCTACTTTTTTTAAAATTATATTTCTGTCCGATTTGGCAGCAATCAATGCAGAATGGCAGCATCAATATATGCTGGAATTCTGAACACGGTTCTGTACAATTTTCTTAATTTTTATACGTAAATTTCTGCCTTAATCATAGAAAACCAATTGTAATCATCCATAAATTATTCATAATGCTAAAATACATTCTACGCCGCAATTATTTGTACAATTTTTTTCAAATTTGGCCGGATCTTACCGGCCAAAGTTAATGGCCGGTAAGATACGTGTACACTCATAGAAAAGATTTCTATTATGCTATTACTCTTCGAACTAGAATAAAAGAAAATCTATATACAATCATATTTATTCTTCAGAAAAGAATATTTTCTTTTTAAATGAAAAATTCTAAAATCTAGAATAAAATATTAAGGTTATTCCATTCATTTTCTTAACAGAAAAATTTAGATTATATTTTTCGGCAATAGAAAACTTAGCACAGAATTCAAACTCAGGATCTCTCACCTAAGCTACATCACGAGAACTTCGCTGTCATGCTATAGCATCACGTATATAACACTAGATAGACTTATTCTAAACGTAAGAATATATAAACCTAACTTTATATATGTTACATATTAGTCTCAAGACAAGATGTCGATCTTATTTTATTCGAGGGAGTATAATAAAAATTAATTTAATTTTAGTACAGTTATAGTTTTATACAGTTAAACTAAGATTAAGTACATCAAGAATTTTTCCTCTCGTTATTAGAAATCCTTTCTGAAAGTGTATCAATCGGCCGGAGAGTAAAAATAATGGTCAGACCAGTTCATTACCAATTAGTTCATTATCAATTGTTCATTATCACCAGTTTATTATCAATTGGCAAGATAAAGATATGACATTCATATATGCTAATGTAAAAAAATTGCAAATTGCTAAGAATATTACAATTTTGTTAGATTTAAGGCTATTTTTAGATCATTATTATTAGAGGTAAGGCTTCGATATACATTGGCCTCCTTGAACGCAGTTTTATAATTAATGAAATAATGTCATATCCATTGATATAACAAATGAAATCTTATCGCATCGAAGATGAGGATGTATGTATGATAGTACAAGACAATGCACATGACTGACTTCCAACACAGTGTTATGACTTGATCGCATCAACATTAGTTACTAATAATTAAATATTTTTTGCTCCTTTGTTCTCTTTATAGATTAGCAAGAAATTATCGTAAGTAAAGGAAGAAAGAAAGAAAGAAATATAAAACAAAGTTTTGTTCAAATAAGAAAATAATAGCATTTATCATTTTTAAAAAATTATGCAATAGAAAAAATAAAATTTCAGTTTCAATTTAATTTGAGAGAATGATTTGTAAATAACGTAATTTATAAAATATACAATAAAAAAGAATATCATATCCTAGAATACGTTTTATGTGAATACGTTTTATGTGGTGAAAAAAACAGATCTAAAAATTATTAAAATTTACGTTCAATATGAATTAATCATGAAAATTTAATTTAAATGCGAAACAAAGTATTGAAAGTGATGTAAATCTCTAAGCCACGAGGAATAACCTTGAAAGCAAGCGGAAAGAAAAGATTTGAGAAACTCTACAATTTTAACTCAATAATTTGCACCAATGCAATCGTATAATTTTGATTATTAAATAAGTATTCTTAAATAAGTATTCTTTTTATACCTAAAAGCGACTGGAAAGCATTGTTTGTACTTGTACATTGTAACTGTCGTATTAATTCTATTATAAGATTTATTCTAAGAAGCTCTCTCTTAAATTTATAGATTGATGCGCAATTTAGATGTAAACAATGTATGTGATTCTACATTTAATTAGCACATTGTATGCAACACTTTTCAATCATATACAGAATTAAAAAAAAAGAGCCCGATAAGATTATAATGTAAATTAATCTGTAATGTAAATAGATTGGTATTTAAAGGAGGAACTCGACTAAGCCGATGTAATTAGTTTTATATAGATAGAACAAAGTATATATCAGACTAAATATAATCAAATATGTGGATATTGGTTTCCACAAATAGTCAGACGGTACGATACATTTATCATTAACTTTGTTTCCAGTAGAACGAACTTTCGGAGTCAGATTCGTTCTTGTAGAATTGGCGCACAAAAGCATCCATGACGCGTCGCAAATATCGATGTTTTGACACGACATTCCGTTTCAAAACCAAGAAGGGAAATCGGGTCAAGCCCTCATGATGAAAACAGAAATTTCGTTATTGATCAAGTGTATATTACGTGCATCGGCGAACGTGCGAAGCTCCAATTTCTTCATGTGGAATTTTTCTGCGTTATCTGCTGCCACCTCACAAAGTAATATCGAACAAAAAGACAAAACGATACGTTTCTATAAAAGCCTCGTTTTTTCTCGAAAAAAAAAAAAAAAAAAATAGAAATTCGCGCAATATCGCTTCTACGCACATAAAAAGCTCGAATTCTCCGTGAACAAGTTTCGTGCTCTACTCTCGACTTTCTGAGAGTCACTCGAAGGGTTAGCGATAAAAAAATTGGTGCGAGAAGAAAATCGACAGGAGAACGAATTCTCGCGAAGAAAATTTTCCTCATCGTGAAGAAGTCACAGCTTAAATCCTGTTCGCGCGCAGCGCTATCGGAATTTCGTTTATGATCATCAAAAGTCATCAAACCAAAAATGATCGTGGAATAGGTTCTTTCCTTTGCACAACAAGAAAGATGAAATGGTAATCGGTAACACGTAATGCGAACATATATACGCGTACCTCTCATGCGTACGTCGATTTCCTTCAACCGTTCATCCATGACCGAGCTATCAAGTGGGAGAGTAGGGAAGGCCAAGCGCGATGGGATATTTTCGTAGTATTTCTACGATTTCTCCGTGCGATCGTATAATTTCCTACCTTTGCACAGCCGCTGCACCTCCATCGTCGTACACACGGCGGCGGTGCGTCAAACTGGGAAAACTACGCTGCTCCTCGACAATCACGGGCAAGCGCGGATAGCGGATAGTCGATAGGCACACCGACGGCGATGACGCGAGCGACGTTGAGAGCCGAGAGCTGCAAGTGCGCCGTTGCGTTGCGCGCGATGCTTGCCTTTGCGCGATGTCGACATTAAGAATGTACAGCGTGTCCTGGTGATACGGACATCAGAGTGTCGTCGAAGCGGTTGAATATCTCGCGTTATTTTTGAAGACTGTATAATTAAAAATTAAATATTCTAATGTATACATTGATATTGATTTGATTATATAACTGTTCGGCTCCTCGCTTGAATAAAAAATCATTCCCATTAGTTTTCTAATTAGACGGCGCGAAATTGAAAGATGGTGAAAAGCAGCAGTCTGCAGACTTTTACGTTACGTATTATATATTTGAAGTAATTTTATTTTTTTGTTTATTTTTATTTCACTCATTAGTGAATGAAGTTATAATATTCAGTAGTTATAATATTCTTGATAAAAATAAGAATATTAACTCAGATAGCGCAACTGATCCATTTGATTTCGAAGAATATTCATTTTCTTAAGTTCTTTGTGAATTAGCGTAATGTTTGAAATGAAAAAGAATTAAATATATACAGTGCAAATATATTTATATATATATATACAGGATATTTCTGAAATAACGCCTACTAATCATATAGTACTTTTCCAATAAAAAACTGAATCGAAAAGTCCTCTACCATTTTGCAATTTTCCCAATTTTTTTTTTTTTTTTAGTTACTCTCAACAAAATATTAAAATCGACTAAAATCGACATATAAAACAACTTTTAAGATATCTTTAAGAGTTCTCTAAGAAACATCTTCAAAATGTTTCACAAAGAATTGAAAAATATCTTAAAATTGTTTTATACATCGATTTTATCTGTTTATTCGGCAATCTTTAAAAATTAATAATCTCGTTAACTGTTGCGAAAATTGCAAAAATGTAGAGAACATTTCGATTTTTATTAGAAATAGCATTATATGATTAGTGGGCATTATTTTAGAAACACCCTGTATTTGTATATACGTTACTTTTAATAAAAATAATTATTTAATTTGTATAAAAGTCAAAGTATGATTTATTTTATATAAAATTAAAAAATAAAAAGGATATCTTTTGAATTTAAAAAAGAATTCGGGAAAAATTTCATATACAATTATATACAATTATATATATATAATTATATAAAAAAGACATATTTTATGTACAATTATTATAAAATATGTCCATTTATATAACATTTTTTTCTCGGGAGCTCACAATTAATATAAATGTGAATTAAGTAAATAGGAATTCATTTCGTATATAAATTGAAAATAAAAAAAGAATTCTTTTTGGACTCTTTATGCTATCTGGGAAGTGATAAAATAAAATTTGATAGAAATAAATTTGGAGAATACAGAAATGAAATAAAAAAAGATTCTGCATGTTAATTTGCTTCCAAATTAGAAGAATCAGATTCGCTACTGAATCATTGTCCTTATTGGAAGATAAATTTCTTTTTTTTTAAGTGCATTGGAAGGGTTAATAATATTTATGTCATTCTTATCTTTGTTTTATCTAATGAACGAAACTATAAAGATAGATAATGATATAAATAGCGCTAATGGATATTTTCTACTTGATGACACATCATTCTGCCTTTTTTTGTATTCAGTGGCTAACAAAGATAGTAGAACGTCTAGAACGACGTCCACTTGTGTTGACTTAATTGCGTATCATTGAATGGAAAGCTGCAGCGTTATTCCTCGAATTAGAATGATGTGTATTTCAAAATAACGTTTATATGGAGTATTTGCATGTATTGTTACATTTATTGTTAAGTTTACATGAATTTTTTTTATATAAATAGTATACATATATATAAGTAATGTAAAATATGTAAATTTATTATAAAGTGAATAAAATAAGAAAGAAATAATTATAAGTTTCATGATCGTTAATACATTTAATTTTAATATTGATAAATAAAAATATATAAGCGCTGTAAAATAAAAATTTTATGTGCAGTCCAAAGCAACGCCAATAGAATAATAGGCACATTATATTCTATCTGTAAAGACTTTAGCGCAACCCTGCTTCGAATGTATCCTTTATCTGTTGTTAATAATTTACCAACTGCAAATACTGTAATTCTGTTTCTGTAGAAGAGATAGTGGTACTCGCCATGGTGCGGCGCGCATAGTGGTACCTTCGGTACTTCCGGCCGTAAGAATATCATGGCACGACGACGATGATGTCGGTTTGGTTTTGTGGATTCACGTAGAATTTTCATTGTCACTCGCTATCGCGTATCATCGTGTATCCGCGGACCGTTCCACCGTGGTATGTGTCTGACGTGCGCTCACTCGCAACGCCGAGGAACCGCGATCGGCGACAGAACGACCTAATTATGAGCTGCGACGTGTTACCCTCCTGACACTTCACGCGACGTCAAACAGAAGGTACGTAAATGTTGCACCGGGAAGACTCCAAGTCGTGATCTCCCCGTTCGTCCCTCGATGACATCCGCGAGTTGAAGAAACACGCGCTCACATTTCTTTCACGTGCATCCCTCGCGTGGATTACGTCACTTTGCTACGTGTTCGGCCGTTCGGCGTTCGGCGAAGTCCGATATGTCCGTTCCGTATAACCGAACAGTTTTGCATGACCACGTATTTCCGATTCGCGAGGATTCCGCAGGCTGTGCGCCTAAGCGAATTTTTCTTAACATTGTTATTACTTTGCACTTTCAGCAGCATTGTCGATTTTGTTCTTATGACTCACAATAACAATCTGAGGCCCTAGTTTTTTGTTCTCGAACATTATGTTAAATTGACCAAATTGATATGCATGTTTTTATAAATTCGTTTATGTTATACCGTTGTTTTATGATATTTTTTTGTTATGCTGCGCACTTTTTGTCCTTGACATATATATATATATATATACATATATATGTATTGCTTAATGCATGTATTGCTAATATATGTATTAGCAATACATGCATTAAGCAATACATATATATATATATTACTTATTATTTAGTTTTGAAATTTGAAAATGCAGATATATAAAAAATAAAAATATTCTGATTATTGAACTCCTTTTTATATTTATTTTTTTATATTTTGTTATATTTATAAAATGATTGTATTCAGTTATATTACTGAAGATAATAATACAATATAAACAATTGAAAATAATAACACGAAGTATGTAATTTATATAAGTTCACGTTGAATATAAAATATAATATTTTATTGTTTTTGTGTGAATTGTTCTATCTATTATTCTTGTATTATTCTATTTAATGTTTTTGAATTAATAAACATTTATTAAAACGCATCAAAGCCAATTTTTTAATTCTGTACTGTTATCGTGAATATATAATTTTAATAAAGAGTACAGATGTTATACTTTAAAAAATGTAAACATTTTTGTGAGCAAAATATTTGTATGTAACAACTTCTTATGTTGTTCCCTAAGAAAAAGTATAAATTTGTTTTAAATAATCACTTTTATATAATAAATAGAAATAATATCAAATCAATTTTTTTAAATTCAATATATATTATCCTATATTATTTTTAAAATAAAAAAGAATAAACTCAAATTTAAATTTGAACAAGAACTGTATTGCTCAAGAATATATGAGTGATATTCTTTTTTATCAAAAATAAATGAATACATGATTATAATAAAAATTTAATTTTTTAAAAAGAAATTTGAGTTAATATAATTATGATTATATTAACTAATAATTATATAATTATTTATTTATGAATTTTATCTATTTATAATTTTATACATTACAGGCATGATCAGCAGATATTTTCTTGCGATTAACCTTTTGCAGTTATTAAAGATAAAAAACTGAAAAATTAACATTAGTTTTTTAAAGTAATGAAAATAAGAATTAATACTAATATGGACAATAATAGAAATAAAAGGGAATAATTCTGAAACATCCTAATGATGTATAATTAATTGATTCATAAAATGATATGATATTAATAAAGTATTTTAATAATATTAATTTGTAACACTTACATTTTTTTTTGTAATATTGTTATTGTTGTACTTTTAGAATAATGAACGGAGAAAAGATGCATGATCTTTAGTGTCTCTGCACTGAGTATTGTGTAGAAATGAGGTGGAATGTGAAAAGTCTGATCTGCGTCGAGACTTAATGCAATTAGTTTGCCCCAGTCTAGATCCTATCCAATTAGATCTGGAAAATGGGAGCACTGGGTGATACTCTATTTTGCCATATTAGATAAAACTTTCACTGCCATTAACTTTCAGTTGTCCCTTGTCAGAGTATATTCCCAGTAGGTTGGAAAACAGATAATGCAGTGGTTTGTATTGCTTTTATTTGTACAGTGCATAATGTGGAATGCGTCTGAGGAATCATCAGGCGCGATGGAAGGCGGCCCTCCTGTGGTACACACGGAGACATGCGAGCAGAATAAAAATCAATTAGAATCTCTCAAGGAAATCATGATGAGGAATCAACAAAGTTTAAAGAGAAAGGAGGAGGAGGTTCAGGTAATATAAATTATTAAAGTACTTACTAAATATTTCAGAAACTTTATTCTTTGACATATAAATTTGCATGTCATGTGAATATCAAGTAAAAATATTTCTTATTTAATATTTATACATTAAATAATTGTCTTTGAATTATTACTGAATAAAAATTGAGGAAACATTTTAAGAATGTAAGTAAATGATTTTATTTATAGATTAATTGTTAAATTATATAATTTAATTTATAAATATCTTAAAATCAAATATTATAGATTATAAATAATAAAATAAATAATAGAATTTTGTTTAGTAATTGTAGGAAAGAAAGAAATAACGTTAAAATTTTTATTATTGCTTTATTATTATTGAAAAATGTTCTGTATTATATGTACATTTATTTTTTGTTCATGTATTTAGGAGTACGCAAGAAGATTATCAAAGATTAAGTCTAGAGCCAAGTTATCACGTCGTAGTAAAGAAGGAGCTTCATCATCCAAAGATACTACGCATAAGACTGAATCTACAGCAATGGATGTAACAGATGATACAATTGATGATATTAGTCAAGCAAAAACCCCAAAGGCAAAGTCTTCTTTACTTCAACGAAAATTAGCGGAAAATAGAAAAGTATTCGAGCAACGTAGCAAAGAATTGACAGAAACAAAACGAGCAGTGGAAGAGAAAATGGAAGCTATTAGACAACAATTGGATGAAACAGATTTAGCAGCAGCAGAACATAAGGATCAACTAAGTATCACACCAATTAGGCCTCTTGTCGTCACTTCGAATGTGAGTTCTATATTTGCTCTCTTAATATATAATTTTCTTATTTAAATAATTTTTTATAATATTCTTTATAGATGTATATATATA
>NW_017259323.1:1300356-1318123 GCF_001594045.1 Atta colombica
TTTACAACAGTATGCTAAAATTTATTAGTTTATTTTTTTTAGTTTGATAAAATTTATGTTTTGCTTTTTTAAATTTAAGGTGATGGCACCAGTTCAAATACAAAATATTCAAGAAAAGGAAAAAAAAATTATGGAACTAAATAACAAAATCATCGAGTTAGAAGCTACTATTTTGGATCTTCAAGAAAATTTAAAAGAAAAGGACTCCGTTATTGATTCCAAAACGAAAGCGATTACTCTTATGTCTGCAGATCTTTCCAAAAAGGGTAAGACTACGTTGGACACTCTCGAAGATACGAAAGACGAAATGCGAACGATGCAAGAAAATTTTATCTTGATCGAAACATCTCTGAAAAATAAGAATGTCAGTCTATTGGAACAACTAGAGGAAAGAGATAACAGGATATCAGAATTGGAACATATAGTTAATAGGTAATATATTTTTTAATAATATATATTATGTATTTTTAAAAAAATTTGAAAGGATACGGGTAATACAAGTTAAGCGCAAAAGACGTCGCGCAAATAATATATCTATGAAGTGTGAAACTTCTTTATTCACTAAAACGCGTTTGTTTATTAGTAAATGTCATTATTGATATTATTACATGTAATTAATTATTGATATTATTACATATAATATTGCATTACATATAATATTACATATAATATTGATATTTGTTTCTTATATAAAATAATGTTTTAAGATTTCAAATTTTCTTAATTATTTATTTTTTATACTTTTTAGGTTTGAAGAGCAACTCAAAGAACAAAAAATAGCTGAATTAGCAAGTGCGGATTTTTCGCGTTCCACTATGGATACTTTAGCGGAAACAAAAGACGCGATGAAATCAATGCAGGAAAATTTTGTTCTTGTCGAATCATCATTGAAATTAAAGAATGACAATCTTCTTCAACAATTAGGGGAATACGAAATAAAATTGGCGGAAGCCAAAGAAAGGATATTTCAATTAGAATCTGGTGCTGGTATAGTGACAACTCCGACAGTTGAGGATTTACAATTCAGGATAGAGAAATTGGAGCAGAATAATCGGCAACTTCTGGATGAGAAATACGAATTACAGAAAAATATTGCTGGATTGCAGGATAAGATTGTTACTAGTAAATTAGTATATAGTAATGATGCAATTGTCGAGAAAGACAACAGAATAGCAGAACTTGAAAATTTGATAGAAGAACTTAAACAATCAAATAAATTGTTAGAAGAAGAATCGAAGACTGAGTTACAGAAGCAAGTAGCTGAATTGTCATTCAAAAATGAGGAATATTCTAATAAAATTACTGATTTTGAAAAACAAGTGCATGAACTTGAAGCGGAGAAGAATGATATCGCAATGAGATTGTCAACTGAACAAGCGGTACCTAAAGAAGATATGATAATAAAATTGACAAAGGAATTGGAAGATTTAAATAAAAGTATGATTAAATTAAAAGCTCAACATAGAAGCAAAGTGAAAAATTTACAGAAGCAGTTGGAAAATTTCAAAATGGTAAGAATTTATTAAATTATTATTTTTAGACTCTAATGTTAAAAATTATAATTAAAGAAAAATATATATAAATTTTTATTGTTTTATTTTCCATAAAATAGCTTTACTGACTATTGGAAATACAATTAATATTAGAGGGCATCAAATATTAATCAATTGGGACAATACATTTGCGAATTTCTGTATATGAAAATAGTAATATGTGTGTTCTATTAGATATCCGATACGAATGCAGAACTCGTTAGATTGGGCAATCAAGTGGCATTATTGGAGGAGGAGAAAGGTAACCTTCAGCTGAGTCTGGTAGACTTTGACGAGCTTAAAGGTAGGAACCAGGACAAACGTTTTATCACCGACGTTTCCGTTGTCCTAGTTATATTACCGGATTTATAATGCAATCTGTGTTCATATTTTTTATCGCGATAGCTTGTTTTCTTGCCCTGTTTTCTCTATGAATGAAAAGTATTCGTCCTAATTGTTATAATTATATGTATATATATTTTTTACAATAAAACAAAGAATCTATATAAGAAAGATAATATCTGTAATAATAATTGATATCAATTTTGCAAATGTAAAGTACAGTCAATAAAATATTAATTGCGCGAGTTTTGATTACTAAAACAAAAAGGAAAAACAACTTCTCAATATTTTCTGGTGATGGAATCTCTTTATTTGTGTGTCTTGTATGCTTCAATTATATCGAAACATTACGAAAAATACTAATCAATGATATTTAAAATATTTTTTTTTATTAAGCATAACATGGTACCTACTTTACTTGTCAAAGTTTGCTGCGCATTTATTCATAGAAGTATATTTATTCTTAGTACTTTTATATCCCACGTTTTCTCATTTTATATTTATAAATAGATGAATAATTGCATGAACGATATATGATTAATTACAATAACAATATTTTGAAATTTTTGCGGCATTCTTATTTACTAATGCTATTATTATATGCGATTATTAAAATGAATAATGTGCGATTGAAAGTATTAATATTATACTTTGATTACATAACTAATTTTTGATTAGTATATATGATTGGTATATGTGTGATGTTATTAGTAAATATATATGTAAAACAGAATGAATTGAATGAAATATATAATTCTTGGCTTTTTATAATGTTTATTGCTTCAAATAACTATAGAAAGAGAAGAATATTCTATTCTAAATATATTAAAAAATAATGTATACTCTCAGCAGATTTGTGTTTTTAATTAAAAATGTAAGGAGATATTATCTTATAATAAAATGTATGTAATCATTTAATATGGTCATATACGTATCTCAATCTCAAATATTGAATAAAATGGTAATATAACCATATTAAAAATTTAATATATGTTAAATATGGCTAATATTGATTAATTATTGATTAATATTGATTAATTTCATAATGTATTATTTAAAAATAGAATCTGCTGATAGTTTGTGGTATTTTGGGACAAAGAATATACAGAATGATAGTTAAGTACTTTAAAAGGTTTTAAGAGATGAAGGTACAATACATATTCAAGTTGAAGGAAAAATTTCATTTTTTCCGCAAATAAAAAGAAATAACTTAGATTTTAAATAAAATTTCGTCAAAAAAAAATGATCCGAGTAGTTTTTGAAATTTTTGAAAAAAATAAAATTTTTCTTTCAACTTTAATACTCTTAATCTTTAACCCCTGTATCTTAAAGCTAGACTATTTCGGACATAATTATATGAAGTTTTTCCGTTTTTTTTTTTTTGAGTGTTTGAATTTTTTAGTATTTGAGAAATCACTTTTTAAAATTTTTTAGAGTACTTAACTATTATTCTATAATTATCAATTGCATAAAAAGGAATTTTGTCAAAAAATTTTTTGTAACTCAAGCTTAGCATTTAATTACTGCTTGCTCAAAGCTTACTATGAATGAAATTGCACGTACGTTATCGGCAAATTATACGATCTGCACAGCCTCAGCAGGAGATTGGCAAGAACGTGTTGCTGACCTGGAAAGTAAGGTTTCATCTCAGACAAAAGAAATACAGATGCATATTGATGCAATCGCCATCTTAGAGAACCAAAAGTTAGATCTAACGCAAGGTAATTTGTCATATTGAATAATCTATGCAGAATAAGATGTATTTATGTCTCGATGGATTAAATTATTTTTTAAATATGAAATTATGTTATATATTCTAATAGAATTGTAAATTAAACAAGCTATTCTGCTTTTCTTTGATGGATTATTAATTACTGTGTGTGTAACAGTGTTAATAACTATACTTCCAATTTTACATATATTATATTATTGAATATTAAGTATCAGCATATTTATATTTTTATATGGAATGATTTCGTAAAACTTGAATATCTTCTTTCAGAACTTCACACGGTGAAGCAGGAAGTTTTAGCTTTAGAAGCAGAGAATGCGGAATCCGAGAATCTTAGAGTGACTGCAGAGATGAAGATCGTTGAGCTAGAAGAACAACTAGAAACAGCACACAAAGAACAGAGTGAGAATAAATTTGAAATCGAACATCATGAACTCCTAAAAAAGCTTGATGCTTTGACGCAGGAAAATTCAGAATTATACAACAAATTAAACAAAATGGAGGAAAAAGGTACTTCGGATACTGGTTCGACGGAATCTTTCGAAGCTATTCAAATGAATGATAGAAATGATCTATTGAAAAAAATTGAGGATTTGGAACAAAAGAATAATGAATTAACGCTTAAATTATCGAAGTTGGAAGAGAAGGATGATTCACATGCTGGTTCGACGGAATCTTTCGAAACCATAAATGATACGGACCGTAACGAGTTGATAAAGAAGATTGAACAATTGACGCAGGAGAACAGCGAATTGACCATAAAGTTAAGTAGAATTGAAGAGAAGGGATCGTCCGACACAGGTTCTACGGAATCTTTTGAGCGTATCCCGGAACATAATGATAGCCCAACAAAAATTGAACTACTTACTCAAGAGAACAACGAACTTGTTATCAAATTAACAAAACTGGAAGAACGACTGCGTCAAATAGAAAGCAATGCTGAATTGGATATCTCTAAGATTGATCATAATTTAGAAACATCTAGAGATGATAGTAATTTGCGATTGCAGATTAAGACACTTACCCAAGAAAATGATAATTTGTTGGGAGAGATTTCTCAACTTAAGCCACAGATAGAGGATCTCACAGAAGAAAATAACAGGCTACAAGATCGTACAGAAATGTTGACAGCGGAAAATACTGAATTAGTTATAAATCGTACGAAATTGGAAGAACGTCTCCAAATGGAGTCATCTCATACTTCTCAAATGTCAATTCAAGTGATAGAATCTGCTGATCAAATTAATGCCTTAATAGAGAGGCAACAAATTCTTGAAAAAGAGCTGACGCAATTGCGGAAAACTTCAATTGAACACTCGGTTAATGTAACATCATGCGAAACTGATGATGCAAAGTCCAAGCTCGCGACATTGGAGAAAGAAAATGCTCAGATGATAATGACGATCGCACAGCTCGAAGAGCATATCAACAATCAAACAGAACATCTAATTAAAATTACCAGAGAAAAAGAAGAGCTGGATTTAAAGCTGAAACATACGACCTGCGATGATTTCTCTAGAGAAAGATTGCAGCTTATTGATAAACTGGAGAAATTGAATCAGGAGAAGGAGAATGTTGCCCATGAGAGGCAGGAATTGCAAGAGCAAATTATTCTTTTACAGAAATCGTCCGACGAAATTTCAGAGATGCGAAAGGCAGAAGAAGTTGTTTATCAGGAATCGCAAACTGTAATTGTAGCGTCCTTAGAAAAAGAATTGGAAAATAGTAAAATATTAATTGTAGAATATAAAAATCAGATAGAGGAAATGAACATGAAATTGGAAAGCATGGAGGCAGAATTGCAAAAGAAAGCCGAACAATTACTGAAGTATGAAGTATCAAGTGCAAAATTGGAAAGTGTAGAACGTGAATTGAAGGATATGTTTGTTACAGCAGAAGAATGGAAATTCAAATATGATGACATGCAAGAAAAAATGCAAGCGCTGGAGCAAGGAAAAACATCGATAGAAGAAGCTTTTAAGATATTGGAGAATGGTAATAAAGAATTGCTAGAAGTGATAAAACAAAAAGATGTGGCGACTGGTGCTTTACAAAATCATCTTCAAAATATCATGAGCTCCCTCGAAACGAGATTAGGAGATGAAGTGGCGAATGTAATGGCGAAAGAACATGAAATTGCGGATTTGAAGGCTGAGATTGAAAAGAAAGATCAAGAGCTGCATACTAAATATGCACAATTACAAAATGGAATGATTACTATAGACAGTTTACAAGATGAGTTGAATAACCATTCAATCAAGCTTAAAGAAAACGAGGCTGCTTTATTATCATCATTAGGAGAGATTGCGAGACTTAATAATATAATAAAGGACAAAGAAAAGGAAGTTTATGCTCTACAAAATAATATTAGCAAAATTACTGAAGTGTTAGAGCAATCCAAGTCTATAACAGAATTTGAGGAAATATTGGAGAATTTGCGAAATAAAGAAACACATTATATTGAATTACAAAGTAAATATGAAGAAACATTAAAGGAAAATAGTGAGTTGTCGCAAAAAATTGAGGATATGTCAAAACGTAATGAAAACATCGAAAATGAATTAATTAAAAAAGAACAGGAAATTGATAATTTACTTGTGGCTAAGAAGAATTTGGACACACAAATAGAAGAAGTTAAGAACGATAAGACTGAAGCTGAAAAACGAATTTGGGAACTGCAAGCAATTTTGGACAATCAAACTACATACGCTGAGAAAGTGCAATCAGAGTTGACGATCGAGTACAAGCAAATGGAACGGCTGAAAGCTAAGCACATGGAGGATATAGCGATGGTTAATCGTAGATTAGAAGACGTTCTCGAGGAATTAGTTGAGAAAACACAGGAAAACGAAGTTATGAAATCCGAATTAGAACAGAAAGAGTTGCTTGGTAAAAATTTTACAGAAGAGATGAAAACCGTTTTAGAAAATAAGGTCGCAGATCTGGAACAAAAACTTTCAGAATCGGAGAATAAGCTACAGGCGCAGTCCGAAAAAATGAAGAAGATTGTTGCTACATTTAATAAAAAGAAGATAGCATGTCAGGAACTTGAAGCACGTGTTGCTGAATTGGAAGAGAAATGGACGACAGAGAAAGATGAGAAAGAAGTTAAAAACAAGCAAATACAAGAAGTAGAGATTTCCATGCGGGAAAAGGATAACAAGATCCATGATTTGGAGGAAAAATTACTGCAAGCGAAGAATGATACTGCGGAGATTCTTGCAAATTCAGAGAAATTTGAAAAAGAATCGACTAGTTTGAAAGAAAAAATTGCCATATTAATGGAACACGTTGCGGAGATGGATGAGGAAATTGAGAAACAACGCACAGAGATAGAACGCATTTCTCTCGAAGTGATGACGGAGAAAACGGCGAAGGAGGACATTATCAAAGAATATGAAATCTACAAGCAAACTGCGAGTAAAGAGGATGAACAGAAGCAGGTAGTTTTGGATGAGGTGAAAGAGCAAGCGCGAGAATTAAGTGTACGCATGCAAGTAATGGAAAACGAATATGTACAACAACTTGCTACAATAAAGAATCTGAAAGCAGAAAATGGCCTCTTGTTTTCGAAACAAACACAAATCGATGAGAAATTAGAAAATGCTGAGAAGAAATCAGAAGAACGTCGTGTATTAATCGAGCAGTTACAAAAAGAAATTGCGACTATGACACAGGTTCCGGAACAGAGTGAACTAAGAGAAGAAGATGCACGGATCGCGCAGCACTGCGATCATTCCGAGCAATGTCAGAATTTGGTTCAAGCATTAGAAGCGCGTTTACAAGAGCGTCAAGCAGAAATTGAAAATTTGAACAACGAGTTGGCCAATTCGTATGGCAATATCGTATTACTTCATGATGAGTCTCAGAGATATAACGATATGATGATGCAAACTGCTCAAGAGCGCTTCAACCAATCACTTATGGATCAAACAAATACATTGCAACAGGAAATCGATTCTTTGAAAATGGAAAAAGCCGTGAGCGAACGGAGAGTATCGGAATTGGAGGCTGAGTTAGAGAAGTACAAATATAAAAATGCGGAATGCAAAGTTGAAGTTTCCGAAGAAGTTGAAATTCCTATTACTGAAAATCAACAACAGAAGAATGATGATGTTCTACAATTGTTCGACTCCGCGAAAATTTTTAATATAGCCTCTGTTTCGGATATGGACACTTCAGATAAAAAGAAAATAGAACGACTGCAGAGTTTATTAAACGAGAAACAAAGTCAGTGTTCTGAGCATATAAAAGAAATAGGACTTTTATTTAATAATATAGAAGAAGAGAGATTACACATCCAAGAGTTACAAAATCAATTTGAAAATTTACAAAGCGAATTAAAAAAGAGAGAGGATCTTCTTTCTGAAAAGAACGCGCAGGTAGATTCATTAAATGCAGAATTGGATAATGTCATTCGTCAGTTAAATGATTTGAAAACATTACAGGAACAATATCATATTACTGAAACAGAGTCACAGAGATTACAGCAGCTTGTAATTGATAAAAGTACCCAAATAGATTTATTGATTAACGAATTAAATACTGTAAAACAACAAATGAATTCGCAATTGCAGCAACATGTAGATGTAGAAGCCAGTTTACGAACAGAAATTTCACTGAAGGACACAGAAATCACTGCAATAAAAACAAAATTGACTTCTGTGAAAGAGACTATTGAAACACTAACAGCAGAACGAGATCAACAAATCGAGTCATATAAACTTCAGATTAATAATTTGGAAACAGGAGCGAGGAGCGTTAGTGACAATGATTTAATACAAGAGTGGGAACAGCGTATTTTGTCAACCACCACAGAGAGAGACTTGCTACAACTGCAAGTAAGTGATTTAACGCGATCCTTGGAAGAATTGAAAGAATCACTTGCGAATCAGGGCAATCTACAGATTAAATTAGAGAATGTTTTGCAAGAGAGGGATCAGACTCAAGCACTTATTGCAAATCTCACGCAAGTTTTGGATGATTCAAAACAGAGCCTCCAGGAATCGAAGATATACGAAGATAGCTTGAAAGAACTTACTTCCAAAATGGAAAAATTGGAACAAGAACAAATTCCTACAGTTGTCGAAGAATCAATTAATCAAGAAGAACATGAACTATCGGCACAAGCGATTGAAAAGGAAATACAAGAGATTCAGTTGGATATAGGTATGGGTTGGGACAACGGTTCTGAGAATCTCAATATTGATGAGGAATCTTGGGGTTGGAATGAGAATATTCAATCAGCTATCAGCAGTCAACATCTCAGCACGATGACATTGAGCGCTGAAATGCAGTTGCGTACAAAAGTAGAAGATTTGGAAAATAGAATTAAAGATCTAGAAGTACAGAACATTAGGATTACCGAGGAAAGTAAATCGCTACAAGTAAAGAATGGTAAATTGGTAAAGAAATTGAAAGAATATAAAGTGCAAATAGAGGGCTTGCAGCAACAATTAAAGACGCAGAAACAGACTGACAGCTTTTTCGACTTGGATACGGCAATTGAAGAGGAGTTGAAGGCGCAAATTACCAGATTGGAAACAGCTCTTAATGAAATAAAGGAAGAAAAGAAAAATATCATTACTGAGAAAGAAGCTTTATTAAAACGGCTTGATGTAGTAGTATCAGCTAATGAGAGATACATGGAAATGAAAGAGAGACAGGACATGGAAGTTGAGGTATTACGCATTCAAAATAAGGAACTAGGTAATAAAATACAATCTTTAGAATGGCGATTACAAGAAAATACAATTAATATAGGAGACACTATTTCTTCTTCAATGCATGAAGGTCAGAATGATCTGTTATCTTATGAAATCGATAAACCTGTTGCATGTAGTCAGCCGCAGAAAAGATCAGATTCTAATGATAACTTGGAAGTGATATCAAAGAAATATAAAGAAGAAATAGACGATTTGAAGGATGAATTAGAAGCACTTGCAGCAGAAAATGAGCAACTGCAACACTTTTTAGAAGAACAAAAAGCGACAATGGCAAGTTTGGAACCAAAAGAAAACAGTAACATCGGTGAACTTATGAAAAAGTTAGACGTTTTGAACAATAAAAATATTGAGTTTCAAAGCGCTTTAAACAAAAGCAAGGAAGAATATGATATTCTCAGAAAGCAGTATGAACAAAGTCTAATAGACGCGAACGATCAAGTGACAGCAACGCGGCAAAACAACGATCTTCTGAAAATTGAATTTGCGGAGAAGGTAGATAGATTAGAAACGGAGATAGAAAACCTACAAAAAGCTTTAGAAGAGAAAAATGTTTTGGAAGGCAATGCTTTAATGAGTTCAGAAGAAAAACTTTCGGCCCTCAATGCGTCTTTAATGGAAGTCACGGAACTGCTTAACGCCAGAGTTCAGGAAGTTGCTGATCTGAAACAAGAGCTTCAAGTTCAGTATGTGGAAAGACAACAAGCTGAAGCGACATTACAATCGGAAATACAAAACTTGACTAAAGAATTGGACGAGAAGAAGCAAGATGTAGGAATCTGGAAGCAAGCATTTAGCGATAAGGATCACGAATTGATGCAACAAAGAAGTGTGGAAACAGTAAATACTATCGTTAGTGAGATTACTCAAGAATTGGTCCAGAAGCACGCGATTGAAACCGAAGAAAAAGATAAGGAATTACGTGATTTAACAGAGAAGTTGTCTGCATTGCAATCAACAGTCGATGAATATATCTTGAAGCTGCGAGATTATACGACTAAATTGGAGACGCAACAGCAACAAATTGCATATTTGAAGGAGGATCTAACGGAACGAAATTCGATAATAGGAACTATTCAAACTGATATGAATTTGATGAATGAAAAATTGCGAGAAAAACAACAAGAATTGATACAATACGAGGAAGAAAAAACGAAACTCGCAGCAGAAGTAGAAAGATGTTTAGCAGATATCCAACATTTACAGAATCGATTAAATGCCACGGAAGCAACTACAATTGATTTACAAGAATGCAATTCACGTATTCATAGTTTGGAACAAGAAATTCAGATTTTTAAATCGGAGAAAGAATCAATTTTATTGCGATATGACCAGGAGACGGAAGTGTATCAAACTCAAATAGAAAATAATAAAGAGCAAATTAATGCTTTGAAACGTGATTTGCGAGAGAAAACCGAGCAATTGCATTACATGAGCACACAATTATGTGCCAAGGAGAACGATTTGGAAGGAATTAAGGCCATGATGAGTGATAAGGATTCTTTATTAGAAGTTACGAATCAAGAATTGAATGATAAACGAGCTGAACTGGAGAAATTGCGCAACGAGCAGAATGCTCAAATGATCGAGAGTCTTCCGGTTCCTAGAATAAGTCACGACGATGATGCGGAATTGCAAAGCACTATAAATGAATTGAAAGCGCAAATGGAAGTTAAACAGCAAGAATTGGAACATTTGAAATATGTATTGAGCGAGAATACATATCCTACAATTATTCAGCAAATGCAAGATAGAATCAATTGTCTGTATAATGAGAAAGCTACACTAGAAGCTTCCTTGCGATCAATTACGGAAAGCTTGACAGAGAAGCAGCAGCAAGTGAATCTTTTGACACAACGTGTTAACGGGCAAAGTCAAGAGCACGTATCTAAGGAGGAAGCCAGTTTGTTCTCCAGAGATCGAAGATCTGTGCATGATCAGGAGGAAATTGTTAGGTTGCAGAACGAATTGCACGCGAAGCAACAAGAGATTAACGAATTGAAGTACGTCATAGCCGAGAAAGATTCGCAGTTGTGTCTCCAGGCTAGTATGGAACCGCAATCAGATGACTTCGAATTGCGTGAAACCGTACAGAGATTGATGGGAGAATTATATGGTAAAGAGCAAGAAATACAGATGTTAAAATCAACAGTTGTGGAATTACAAGAGCAGATTCTGCATTTTAAAGATTACGAGAGACTGTCTGAAGAGAACAGAAACGCCATCGAGAAGCTAACTTCTGAGAAAGAACAAATTCGTATTGACGCTGAAGAATTTCTGAAGAGGGAATTGCAAAAAAAAGAATCGGAGATTGATAATATAAAGCAAAGATTATCGGAGGAAAACCAGAAGTTATTCGCAGAACTTCGATTGAAGGATAGCGATATCGAGAATCTGAAAACACAATTTGAACAATTACGGACAATTGCGAGTAATCAGGACAATAAGTTACAACAAAAAGAGATCGAATTGATGCATACAATCGACGATCTGGCGGAAAAAGAAAGAAGATTGGCTGAATTGAGCATCACCAAAGACATCGAACTTCATAACTTAAAGGTACAAATTCATGAAAAGGAGATGCGTATAGACGAACTCTTGGCATTATCTGCGGAAGAAGAGAAACAGTTGAATGAGTTAAGACAAGCATTGGCAACTAATGAAA
The DNA here is from genome assembly GCF_001594045.1 of Atta colombica. Lineage (NCBI taxonomy): Eukaryota > Metazoa > Arthropoda > Insecta > Hymenoptera > Formicidae > Atta > Atta colombica. The sequence goes on from NW_017259323.1 coordinate 1,312,351, forward strand.
CAGAAGTAAACAGACTCAAGAAATTGTTGATGCAAAAGGTTTTGGAACATGATTTGATACAGCATGCCTTGAAGATAGACGCTGTCGAACCTGCATCATCGAAAAGCTCAGAAACTGTTCAATCAGTTGATAATAAAGAGACCACTTCCAGTGAATTAGATCTTGCGCTGTATATGCTTCATCAAAGAGACGTCCGATGTGAAGAATTGACTCACGAATTGATGCAGTTGCTCGAGGAGCGCGATACGTTACAATTGCGATTATCTAATGCGATCCGAGTGAACGAAGACCTTAGGAGAGTAAGCAGTCTCGAAGCAAGCCCAATGAAAGATTCACCATTGTCTTCTCGTACGATAGTAGAACCTATCGTGGAACAACCTTCGCCTTCAAAGTCCGAGGGTCCAGTTGAGATCGCGAAAGAAGCTATTGATACTCCGATTGAGGACAAGGAAGCTCTTGCTCTGAAGTAAGTAAAACTTATTTTTATAACAATGAAATTGCAAATTTATTACTTCTAGTTAGTTAGATGAACTCTTACACAGCTTATAATTTGGATTTTTTATTTTTTGATTTGGTTTGGAAATGTTTATGTTTTATACATTTAACGCTAATCCCTGAATTTTATTTATCCAATAAAATTTATACAATAAAAAATAACATTTAACTCTATCGTAGATAGAAAATTCTAGAACCATGTTTAAATGTTAAATGTGCAGTACGAGTATTTTTTAAATGTAGTGTATTTAAAGAAAAACTTAAACAAAGCTTGCGTAAGTAGATAGAATTTTTTTATGACCGAAAATCGCAGCTTCTCGTTAAACCAATCAAGTTTTTCTTCATCCCTGTCGCTGATATGTATTGGCGCGAATGATGAATAATGCAAAACTCTAATTAAGATTATTATGATATCATAGCCTAATCAAAAGTTTTATTTTTTATTTTATTTTAATAAAAATTGATGTATTTCTTCATAGATTGTCCAATCCTAAGTTCGAATGTTGAAGAATCAAAAATATTCTCGTCCTTTAGCATAACATCCTAAATATTCTGCTCTTTGCGTATTGTAAATTGCTTGCAGCTTGATATAAGCTAGTTTTCCTTTAGATTGTCACAGCTACATTCAGTCAGTCATACAAAGGATGTACGATTGAAGGACGAACGAGAATTAAGGCATACACAACAAATGTCCTTATTAGCGCACAGAGACGTTTTAAACACGTTACCACCCGAAGCAGCCGCAAGATTCGTCAACGCTAATTACACGCTCTGTAGGTATCATTTGATTTTTTAGTAATAGAATAATCAGTAAACATATTAGTGAATATTTAAAATTGTGTACTAATGGTATGTATCGATATTTACAGCTCGAGATGTTCAAAGTCAATCGAGCGTTCTTTTGAATTGGTTGTGGGGCAAAAGGTAAATAATAAAAAAATATTTTCAATATTTTGTATTTTATAATCCAATATTGGTCGCGTTCAGCAGACTCAACTATTGCGGAGCAGATCCGTGAGCACTCGCTGCTATTGGATAATTTAAAAGAATAACAACAAGCGGTCACTGATTCGCTCCGCGTTCATTGAACGCGATCATTATGTCTCATTTAATTTCATAGAATATGAAATAATTTTTCAATTTTGTAAACGTGTAACATTATATTGTCTCATTTTACAGAATTTAAATTTTATGCTTATGTAGTTTTATTATTTTAGAACTATACATATAACTTATTAATCTATGTTTACTTTTATAGATTGTTGGGTTTTTCAATTTCATTGTTTTATTATTTTAAAATCTTTGTTTTTTGGATTCTTAAATGTTATATAATAAAGTAATGAAAATAGTAAAAATTATGTAGAGTCCAATCAAAATTTTTACCGAAACTGAAAATGAATACTTACGTGTCAGTTTCGACTGATCATATAGCTCTTCTTCATATTAATTTTAATATGTGTAATTATTGTTTCAATAATTAAATTATAGTATTTATGAACGAGTATAATACTTATATTCTTTAGCTAAAATTGACACCGAAATTTTGATTTTTTATTTCGGCCGAAATTTAATTATTTCGGCCGAAATTTAATTATTTCAATAATTTATGATATTTATATGAAGAAAAGTAAAATATATAATGTATGGGCGTGTCTATACATATGATCTTTATAAAATTCTTATGTTTTAATTTTGGTTTCGGTTTCAGTTGAAATTGACATATAGCCGAGTATTTTGGTTTAGTTTCGGCAAAAGTTTCGGTTGGATTCTATTATTATATTATATACATATTATTTTAGCACACCGAAGGTAGTGCACATGTGATGAATGAAGAGCGGGAATGAAGTGGCCATCGCTTTTGCCTTCTAAAGACATTCCTGCCAAGTGCCAACTGCCAAGACTTACTCCTGCAGTTAACTAATGTGTTGAAGCAGTTTGTCGTATTTTTCAGAAATCACATGCTGACACAGTTGTAAAGAATAATTTTGTGAAAATATTGTGAGTGATGTGATGAAAAATGTCAGAAAAAAATATTTTTGAAATTATACATACACATGTACAGAATGTAACTAGAGTATTTTCTCGGAAAAAAGTTACTCTCTCTTCTTCAAAAAAGAAGAGAAAATATAAAGAGCAGACTTATATGTACATATTATAACGTTGTACAGCAGATACGCATGGAGTGTAAAATGAAATCATGAAATGTTAGATGATATTTTGCCTTTTTTATTCAGTGACTAAATTATTTATACAATAAAGAATACGCAATGAAACATATACTACAGGATGTTGGAATGCAATTATTATGTTATTGAATATAAACATGTTTATTAAAAAATTGTCGTCTTATTTTGTTAGTTTATTAATTTAATAATTATGTATTTTGTAAATTATCCATGATTATCTTTCGGCTTGATATAATTATAATATCATATTTTATATTTGCACACGAAGGAAAGCCATGCAAAGTAAATCACAGATAACGCATAAGTAATTCGTGATAATTATAATTAAATGATTCAATCGTTCTTATTTCCATAAAATTTTATACAAAAGAAAAGAAGTTTCATTAAATAAATAAAATGTAGCTGGAGAATGTTTAATTGTATTACAAATTGCAATACAAAGTAAAATGTGAATTGTAAAGCATAAAATATTTGTGTTTTATAGTATTCCTCAAAATTATATATAATTAATCAAATATAGTTTATTAAATTGTTCATAATGAAAATATGGATAAACATCAAGTAAATATGTATTTGTAAAATGAAATCTGTGTATATAAATATTTATGTTATTTTTCTAAAATTTCAATTTACAATCTGAACAAAATAATAAAAGTGGCAATATTAATTAGAGTAATGAACATTCTGTTGAGAAATATCAAAACAAATATATAGCGAAAAAGAAAATATAATTTAGACATAAGAGAAAAATACTCTCTTATATCTGTCCTCTATATATATATATATATAAAATATAGATCTGTTATATATTCATTAAATATAAGATAAAGATTGTTTATTTTTTATTTTTTAAAGAATTATAGATATATATAATTTCAATACAATTTTTTTAAATTTTACATCACGTGTGTGTGTGTGTGTGTGTGTGTGTATGTGTGTGTTACAGAGTGTCTGGAAATAATCGTCAAATATTTTATGGGCAAGTAGAGCGGACTAAACTGAGTCGAAAAGTCCTCTACCATTTTCTAAATTTCCCCAATAGTTAATGAGATATTAATTCTTAAAAATAGCTGAATACTACTGCGAAGTATACGCCTACCGATCACTTGGCGCGCGGGCCGTGAGGAGCGGGGATAGCTTGGCAAGCGCGCCGTCCGAGTTATGGAGACTTGCGGCGGTGTGCGCGATGCGGGTCGCTTGCCAGCCAATCCCCAACTCCCAAGGCCCACGCCAAGTGATCGGTAGGCATATACACTTCGCAGTAGTAGGCCGGGCGAGCGTGCGTTCGGCTATCTTTATATTAATATTTCATTAACTATTGGGCAAATTTACAAAATGGTAGAAGACTTTTCGACTCAGTTTAGTCCGTTCTACCTGCTCATGAAATATTTGGCGATTATTTCCAGACCCTGTATGTAGAGGAAAGCTCCCTATTGTGAGATAGGTGCTTAATATGAGATAGCGGCGTTTCTGCTAAATTAATAAACGTTATCTATTGGTTCCACTATGAATTTATTGCTCTTGGATTGAAAACTGTTTAGTAGAAAATTCATTATTAGATGCTCATAATCATTTTAAAACAAGATTTTAGAATTTGGATATCTTCAAGTTTTATTGAGATGAGCATTTTAACTTTATTATTTAATAAATAAATATTTGGCAATAAATTCTTCATGTAGTGATAGAGTAAGGTCGTATTAATAGGAAAATACGAGATATATTGAATTGTTCAATTACAGAAGTTAGATTTGATGATCGTAAAACCATAAGACGTGGAAATCATAATATGAGATATCCAGGGTATTTCTAATAATCCATACTCCTATGTTATAGTGAAAATCATTGCTAAAGTATAAATGTTGTTATACAATAATAAAAAAGACAACCGGGATGAACGTCGAGTGCCCATCTGAAAACGGATTCTGGATACAATCTATCACATGCTCATTTTTCGCGCATGCTGGCTGTGTATGTATTTTAGAAACATTAAATAAAATTTTTTAATTGCAATACTGATATACTTTACATTTTACTATCTATTTCTCGGGGCATCTCATATTAGGAGCACAATTTTTTGATTTTGCGATTTGCTCACTTTTTATATTTCTTTAATTTTGAAAAAAAAATGGAATTTGAATTAAATTTTATGTAATATTATCTTAAAAATTCCCTTATTAAATTCTCTTCAAAATACCTATTACTTTTTTAAATTCTGCCTATAGACTTCATTTATCCAAAATGAACTCGGTATCTCATAATAGGGGCCTTTTCTATATGTATATACATATATATGTACAAGTGTAAGCGATAACGAATGTTATAATTCGAAATTTAAATAGACAATTGAAAATATAAAATATTTTTATGTGTTCAAAAATTTAATTATCCGTATACTTACAAAGCAGATAGGATATATTAAGGTATTATATACTTTGTAATAAAATATTGTGTGTAATATCTTATGTCGTGAATAATGTGTGATTAATGAATTCCGAAATATAATATTTGTATTGCTTGTTACTTTTACACACACACACACACACACACACACCCCACACACACACATACACACACACACACATGCGCGCGCGCGCGTGTCTGTATAAAAGTACAAACTTCTATTTGAATTCCGAATTATAATATCGTCATTTGCTATTTATATTTATATACAAGATATCCTAAAATTTGAATAAAAATATTACAGCAAAAAAATTTTTGAAAAAAAATTGCCATTTATCATTCCGAGTATAAGTTTTTTAGATACAAGAGTAAAACTGGCTAGTTATAGATAAACGGTTATTTGTCCATTAGTCACGCATCGATATAATTACAGTAATCGCGTATGGCGATTCATGGACAAACGACACTTTAATTGTAATCTATAATTGGTCAGTTTTAAACTTTACGAGTATATTTTAAATATTACTATTCAAAAATGAAAAATGATAAATTTAAGTTTTTAATTTGTTTTTTTTTCAAAAACTTTTGTTGTAGTATTTTAATTTCCTAGGAAAAAATGCTTCATATATAATTATATATAAAAATGACATATTTTATACATACATATATATATGTATGTATATATATATATA
>NW_017259323.1:1318143-1324414 GCF_001594045.1 Atta colombica
ATATATATCAAACGTATCCATGTATAATTTTATTATTTCATTATACAGGGTGTCTGGAAATCGCCATTTCATAGGCAGGTAAAACGGATTAAACTGAATCGAAAAGTCCTTTATTATTTTGTAAGTTTCCCCAATAGTTAACGAGAGAGCCACATACTACTGCGAAGTGTATACGCCTACCGATCGCTTGGCGCTCAGGCCGTGGGGAGCGGGGATAGCCTGGCGTCCGAGCTATAGTGGCTTGCGACGGTGTGCGCGGTGCATGCCAGCCAATCCTCAACTCCTAAAGCCCGCGCGCCAAGCGATCGGTAGGCATATACATTTCGCAGCAGTAGGCTGGGCGCTATCTTTTCGGCTATCTTTAAGGATATCTCATTAACTATTGGGAAAATTTATAAAATGGTAGAGGACTTTTCGACTCAGTTTAGTCCGCTCTATCTGCCCATGAAATATTTGGCGATTATTTCCAAACACCCTGTATATATATTATGTATATATATTATATATACATTATTTCCCGGGTGAATTTTAGAATATTTTATATAGAGATTTGATTTTAATATTTAATATTGATTAAATAATGTAATTTTAAAATCTAATATTTCTTTTGCATTGCAAAAACGTAACAATTAATACAAAAATTCATTATTAAACAGGAACAATAACATGTTATTTTTAAAAATTAATAATAATGGTAATGATTGAGAAAGGAATATAAGTAGTGACGATAACGTGTTATTTAAAAAAAATATTTATATAAATTATATTTATATAACGTTCCCAACTTTGTAAATGCATGTATATGTTTTTTTCTGGGTACTTTTATTGTGAATGACAACTATAATATTTCTTATAAAAAATTAATAAACTTATATATGAATCTTTAGTAACATGAAGAATATCGAGATTTTCTATTTCATACCAAGTATGCTGTAGCATATGTCTTTAGTTATCAATAGCGGTTACAATTCGATTACGTAAAATAAAATTATGTTTGGGACTTTGATAGAGTAAACTATGTCTCTGACATCTTTCAAAAGAAGGCATAGCCACGTTTGGTACAGATTTATGCATAATAAAATTATCCAACTATTTTCTTTTAGTAAAACCTTTGACAATCATCTGCACATAAAACTATTTATCTGCAAATTATATTTTGCATTCCAATATCATGTTTTAACAAGACAGAGCCTCCTTTCATTGGAGCTTAGAGACCATCAAGTATTAGATGTAATATTTTCAGATCATTAAAAAGGCTAAGGGCGGCGAAGTAAAATTTTTCAGTGTATGAAGTTCCCGAAGATAGATTGAGGGAAAGAAAACGAGGGTGGGGGGGATAAATATATTTTTTCATACATATCTTTTTTATATGGCAAAAGTAGCCACTCTAATTTTATTTTTTTTTAAATAAAATTATTAATGAGCCCATTTAACTTATTATACTATTTAACGATCGATCATTTCTCGATACATATATAATGTCATAATATGATTTACGTTTTTGTTTCATTGTCGATTGAATATAACTTTTTAAATGTCTTAAATAAGAAAATGATCTTTTATTCGAACAAGTTGATGTAGAAATCGTTAAAAGAACGCGAATAAATTTTATATATTCTGATACAAGATCTCTGATCTCGGGATTGTCATGTAAAAAAGATATTGCATTACATCCTTCAAGCAATGCAGTGGCATTTTTTGTATGTTTGTAATTCCTAAATTATAATTTCTAAATTTCTTCTCGATCAAATATTATACAGATTTGAAATTTAGTATGGAATTCCCTACATTGAATCATTCAGTGTATGGAATACTCCATACTAATAATATACTGGAGTCATCGTCCATGCTAAGAGGTTTCCTAATATTGCTCTCTTGAATTTATTCTTCTGATATTACCAAAAATGTAAATGGTTTTATAAATGATGTGTTGGAGCTGAAGAAAGGAAGCAGTTTATTTACGGTTGCTGTTTTTAGAATATCGTCTTAATTTTGTGTTTTCCCAGATAACATAAAGAGTTTAAAAAGAATTCAGTGATATATCATCGATTATAAATTCATTATCAGATGCAATAAGAATTCTTTTTTTCTCGTCTCAGAAAAAGAGAGGTTCTAGATTTAAACTCTGGCTGAGGTAATATTTTTTGCAATAAATTTTTTATAATTTTTCTAATTTAATTTAGTGTAAATTTAGGAGAGAGTAGTAGCATTTCAGAGTGATTGTGTCGAAAGTCCGAAAAGCGCGTAATCATATCTGAAATAAATTTATTTAATAAACTATACATATCGTATGCGAAACATCTAATTTCGATCAAAATAATGGGAAAATTTTCTGTTAATCTATTAATATTTTTTATTTATTTCTTTTTGACGTTAAGGCAATGTAATTTTATCAAGCACAATCGAAAGGACAAGCAAAAACACAAGGAAATGATATCGATTCTTTTTGCTATTATTATATAAAATTTTTTTGAGATTTGACAAACACAAACGGCATCATGTTGTGGGCGATTCATTTGTGCTCTTTTGCTGTTTGCAAACAGTTTTTTTGCTTGCAAGATTCAAAATAAATCATGGTGGAATAACATCTTCTATCAGATTTATCCGAAAAATTTCTGTGACTCAGATGTCGATGGAATAGGCGATTTAAAGGATAAGCATATGCTACTAACTGTTGTGTTACTAACTGTTATGTCGTTTAATAAAGAATAACGAATTATTAAATTAATATATAACAATTACAAATTCTATTGGATTAATTATTGTACAATTATATACCTAATCTGAAAATGTTTATCTAAAAATTGAAAGTTTGAGCATAATAACAATGACGATAATTAAATCTGTATTTTTTGCATTGTCAGGGATAACTTCGAAGTTGCGGAAACTGATATTAATGCGATTTGGCTGTCGCTCATATATACAAGTCCTATGATTGATTTTGGATATGATATATCCGATTTTGTTGACATCGATCCAATTTTTGGTTCATTTTAAGATGAAAGATTTTAAAACTCTTCTGGCGCGCGCTAAAAAGCTTGATCTAAAAGTGCGATGACTAATATTTTGCATATTTATGAATATAATTTTTTGTATTATAATTATAATTAAGAATATTTATTTTAGTCTGCATATGTGAGAAATTCACAATAAATACTAGACATTTAAAATGCCTATTACGGTCGAAGCTGGATCTTCATTGCTTTAAAATAATTTAAGCTTGAATTATTAATTAATATATATACTATATATGTACTTGCAGATATACCACAGTAGTCTTTTCGAACTGCACGAATTGTTTTTCCGGACTATAAACGCTACAAATGAGAAAAAAGTATAATATGATATATAATATAATAACTGCCGAATACTATTGCGAAATGTATACGCCTACCGATCGCTTGGCGTGTGGGCCGTGGGGAGCGGAGATAGCCTGGCAAGCGCGCCGTCCGAGCTATGGAGTGCGCGGCGCGGGGCGTTTACCAGCCAATCCCCAACTCTCAAGACCCACGCGCCAAGCGATTGGTAGGCATATACACTTTGTAGTAGTAGGCCGGGCGAGCGCGCGTATTCGGCTATCTTTAAGGATTAATATCTCATTAACTATTGGGGAAATTTACAAAATGATAAAAAACTTTTCGATTCAGTTTAGTCCGTTCTATCTGCCCATGAAATATTTGGCGATTATTTCCAGACACATTTCCCTGTATATTATACGAAAAATGTACAAATGAGTTTGTATCTTTAAAATAAAGTTGAAATATAAATTCGTGCGTTTTATAATTAAAATACAATTAAAAAAATACAATTAAAATTTACAAATTACAATTAAAAAAATATGTATAAAAGAATTAAGAAGGTGTTATTTTAGAATTATTAATTCTCACAATTTTTGAAAATCTTTTTGATTAATTACAGAACGTGTTGAAATTTTGGTTCGATTTGAGTATAAACGGATTCCGTGTTGATTCGGCGCCTTCATCATTTATTTATGAAGACCCAGAATTGCTAGACGAATCTAAAAGTAACGTAGACAGTGTCACGTCGCGAGAGTATTTGAAGTATATTTATACCATGGATTTAATCGATATTATAAATTGTTTGGAGAGTGGCGAAAATTCGTGGACTCATATCAAAACATAATCAGGCTCAGAAGGTGAATGATATACGACATTCTGTTTCTTTTTTTTTATTAAAATCATTTATTGTGTTTTATTCTTTGTACATATTGTAAAATTTTCTTTCTGATTTAGTTGATGGTAATGGAGGCGTACTCCGATCCTAAGCACACTATGCAACATTACTATTATAATTTACTTCCCTTTAATTTCAAGTTTATTACAAATGTGACAAACGCAACATCATCTGCGCAAGAATTTAAACAACAAATAGATCTGTGAATGAATTCGATGCCAAGAGGTAAAATCGCTAATTGGGCGATACGTAGTTACATGTATATGAATGAAATTATTATTATCTTAATGAAGATAATGATAATTTAATTTAAATAAATTAATTTAATATTACATATATATATTTAATATTTTTATTATTTTGTTATAAAACCCAACAAGATGCTTAAGCTGTTGTAAATGTTACGTGAAATTTTTATCTAAATGTATATAATTGACAAATATCATCAATTTTATCGATTTAAATCCAATTTGGAAATTGCAAGTTATTTATTTTAAATAAATATGTTAAGCTTGGATTTTCTCTCTTCAAAATAACAAAGCAACTATAATTCAAGGCTACTGGAAGTCAGCGCAATTGTTGCAAAAAATATGAAAAAATTATTTCATACTGTTCTGAAGTCTTCTTTATTTAACTCACTTTGAAGTTTTCTTCAGCATTCATAAATATCCTAAATTATGTTGGTTAAGCAGTGCCAAGGATCTGCCAAGGATAAATTCAAATTACTTGTTAATTTGAAATTGCTTAGACATATTCGAGACGGTTTAGTCGGAGAAACATCATATCTGTATAAAATGGCACATTAACAATTCTATTGAATATAGTATTATAGTTAAGAAATTCCAAAGCTCTATGGCATGAAGGTTGAAGTTTATTGAGAATATCATCACTTTTGTGAGTGACTCCGTTTTCTTTCGCGTTGATTCTCAGCAATCTTGAATTGCCTTGTTATTTTATTTATTTTATTTCTTTGTATTAAAGAATCTATTTAATATAAGAAATTCTAAAAGCTCTTAAAATTATTGAAGAATCTATTACAACAGATTTATCTTAATTGCATTCCATAAACATAAGAATTCCCTTATTTTTTTCTATAGACACTAATTTGATATAAATTTTTTTTCAGATGAGAAATCACGATAATCTCCGAGTTGCCTCTCGTTATCCTAACAGATCAAACGACCATGTTGTCTATGGTCTTGGCAGTGACATATAACGGTGAAGAAATTGGCATGATGGACAAGAGAGATATATCTTGGGAAGATACACAGGACCCTCAAGAGTATTGCGGGTAAAGAGAAATTTGAGAGTACGTCCCGTGATCCTGAACGCACACCATTTCAATGGGACGCGATAAAAAAATGCAGGAGGATAATAAAAAATTAATTTATATCCACCACAGTGTATTTAATAAAATGAATAACATATTTTTCCAAAATCCGGCTATTTAATTATTTATCTTTACAGGTTTTAGTACAGCAAATTCGACGTGACTTCCAGTACATCAGAACTATATGAAATTGAATCTGGTAAACCAGATGGCAGCCGATAAATCGCACTACAAGATTTATAAGATCTTAGCCCACATGCATCAAACAGAATCAGTCCTTACTGAAAGAAGGGCTGGTTCTGTTTGTTTATAAATCAATTACGACAAACAATTACGACACTGTTCTAGGTATAATCCGAAATAATGATAGCCGCGTCGTGTTGCTTCTAATTAACTTCAATGATGATGAACAACAAGTTATCGATTTATTGCAAGAAGAATTTCCTTCAAAATTGAAGATCAAAGTCTCCAATATGGTTCCAAAGTGACACATGGGTACAGTTTACACGTTTTCTGAAATATAAATAGTTAATTAATGACAAAAATAAATAATTTTTGTTTTTTAATTAGTGGTTTGTACAGAAATTGTTCAGATAGAACTGCTACTGCTATAAAAAATATATTTCTTCAAATAATATTTTGGTAAGAAATTGTTTATAGATTTTTTAAAGAAATTATTTTTAAAAATATATTATGTTATAAATGTTGAAAGAAAATATGTTATATATAAATTAATTATTATATAGT
>NW_017259323.1:1324514-1345416 GCF_001594045.1 Atta colombica
TGTTTATAGAAAATTGATTGATGTAAACAAGATATCTCTATCTGCTCAAGCTATTGTAATATACGACCATATAAATACATAACTTTCTAATTATATCTATCTACTGTATATTCTAAAATTTGTTAACTGTACTTGTGCTTTCTTGCAATAACTTTTCTTGCAATAAAAAAGACATAACTTAAGTACAGAAATCCTTGTAAAAAAATTAACTATACACTTTTGTCATATTTGTGTACTTATAATTGGAATTTTTGTCTAAAACTATGTTTGAAACTTTGTTTGAAACTTTGTTCGCTATTCTGTTTCATTGATTTATTTCAAATTATGTAAGTCTAAATAAAAAATTCTGATTTTTAGCATATAAATCATGATACAAAATGGATTCAATTATATATACAAAAGGGACTCATTAATTGTAAGTGACAGATAATAAATATGCATGATTCAATAGATTTAAATTTATATCTACTATAAATAACGCTATTGAGTAGCGGATGTTCATGATTTCATAACGTCATGAATTTATTTAATATGGATTTTGACGAGAAACTCTTTTATCAGTATTGATATTTATTGAATCACTGTATTTATTACATGATTATTGCCACATCACTTACAATTAGTAGCGAAATTGAATCCCCCATAAATCATAATTGAAAAATCATTTTAAATCTTCTTTAAATCTTCACCTTTTATCAACATTTATTCCATTTTAATAAAACTGCAAAAGTAGCAAAAAATGTACATTTCAGATATATTAATTATCTTATGATCCAAATGATTCCACTGCTCTATTCATGTTTTTTTATTTCGTATATATAGGTCATAACATAAAGACGTTACAGTTAAAAATACTGAATCGCAGTCTCTTTGTCAAAACAATGTTTCATACTTTGTTTCATACTTTGAGTGTCTCTTTCTCTCTCTCTCTCTCTCTCCTCTTCATCGATTAATATATATATTACTTATATAACTATTCATTTGGGGTTCAAAAAAGATTTTAGTTGTCTTCGTCAAGATTGGACATATTTCAAATACTAGATAATTTGAGAAATCGAATAAAACCAATCCTACATGGTACACAAAATATGATCATAATAGCGAAGTTTGAACAATTGCATTCAAGGGACTCATTTTACAAAATTATGCATACTTTTTAATCCTTTTTTTATGCTCTATAATCCTAGCCAAGTCTCAATGCTATTCAATCGGAGCCCAAACTGGGCATAGTTCTTTTTATTGATCCAAAGAAATAATTTTTTTGAATATGAATAAAGAGATATTTCTTTGAAATTAAAATTTTTTTTTTAGTATATATATATATATCTTATATAACGTATTTATTATTTTTTATTTGAGCTGACGAAAAAAACGTATCGCCATTGATTTAAATGTATTAATTAAACAATCGGAATTACTTTAAAATAACTCCGAGTGAAAAATGAAACGTAACAAGATAACTCTATGATTATTGTGTATGGATTTTCTATCGTGATAAACAACTAATATCTCCCTAAAAGATCTAAAAGATTTATAAGTATGATGCATCATACTTATAAATTATCAATCAGTATATGTATGCCTAACATTTGAACATACGTCTTATGTTCTGACTTAAGATATGCATGATGTTTGGGTGATTCTTGGTTATGTAACGAACCATATGTCAGACTCATTAATTTTTCAATTGTTCAAAGAAATATCAGCTTTTTGTCATGGAAATTATTATGATGGAAAAATTCCAGTTAGGTAATTATAGTGATAATGGACTTAATATTTTTTATTTATTTCTTTTTGAATGCAATGTTGAAGTAGCGTAATATATTGTCAAGCACTAATCGATAAGAAAGATATCAATATAATTCTCTTCGCCAATGTTATATACCTTATATATATAAGGTTTTGCACGATTTGCATTTTTCGGCCGATTTTCGATCTGTCTTCGCCTTCCTATTCTTTTCATCACATCGTCCAGCGCGCAATATAAATGACGCTTAAGAGCGTATAATAATCGCTCGTAAACATCCGCTTTGGGTGTTCACGCTGTAAACTTCATTCTATCTTTTCCTTTTCACATAACTAAGATAGAATGAAGCAACGCGTATAAAATTGAGCGCTTACACGTTGCTTCATTCTATTCATTCTATCATAGATATGTAAAAAAAAAGATAGAAGTTTACAGTGTGAGTATCCGAAGTGGGTGGACCTCATGTCTATAAGTGTTATACACTCCTAAACGTCAAGTACTGCGCGCGGGACGATGAGATGAGGAGAGTAGAGGAAGGTGGAGTCGAGTCAAAAATCAAGAAGTGCATTCGTGCCGAGTACTGTTATATGTAAACAATTTTGAGATCAAGCATTATGTTGTTGGTGATGTGCTTGTATGCTTTTTTGCTCTTTGCAAATGGTTCTTTTGCTAAGATTCATAATAAGTCATGGTGGAACAATAGCGTTATCTATCAGATTTATCCGAAAAGTTGTGACTTAGATGCCGATAGAATAGGCGACTTAAAGGGTAAGCACATACTAACTGTGTCTTACTGTTATGTCTTGTTTAATGAAGAATAATGAATTAAATTATTAAATTAATATATAACAATTACAAATTCTATTGGATTAATTATTGTACAATTTTATATACCTAATCTGAAAATGTTTATCTGAAAATTGAAAGTATTCGAGCATAATAACAATGACGATAATTAAATCTGTATTTTTTGCATTGTCAGATAACTTCGAAGTTGGATTATATTGCGGAAACTGGCATCAATGCGATTTGGCTGTCGCTCATATATACAAGTTCTATGGTTGATTTTGGATACGATATATCCGATTTTGTTGACATCGATCCAATTTTTGATTCATTGAAAGATTTTAAAACTCTTCTGGCGCACGCTAAAAAGCTCAGTTTAAAAGTGCGATGACTAATATCTTGCACCTTTATAAATATAAATTTTTTGTGTTATAATTACATTTAAATATAAAATATCACTAAAGTTTTTTATCTCTGTTTATTTGATTTTATAAAAACATTTTTTATTATTTTTTATTTTTTATTGCTACTTTGGAGTTATTTTACAATATTCTTACAGATGGTTCTCGATTTTGTGCCGAACCATACATCTGATAAGCATATATGGTTCCAAAAAGCTCTTTAAGGTCATAAAAAGTATAATTATTATGTATGGGCAGACGGCAGAAATAATGACGATAAAACATCGCCTAACAATTGGATTAATGTATTTGGTGGATCTGTGTGGACTTATGTAAAATCACTAAATCAGTGGTATTTACATCAATTTGAATATAGACAACCGGATTTAAATTTCCGTAATTCTGCAATAAGAATGGAGATGTTAGTAAGTGTAAATAAATTATTATTAATTAATTTAAATTATTTTTATGTTACTATGTTTGCGATGGGGAAAGTAATGGGATACCATTTACTTGGGATTGTAATTATCCCAAGTAAATTTTTTAATTTGACATGAAGTCGGTTGCAGGAAAGGATCACAATCCCCAGTAATAGGGCAACGACTGATTGATTGATTGTTATTATATTGTATTTTTTTTTGAAAGATACTCCTATAACTCAAAACACTTAATTTTATTTATTTTACTGATAAAAGTAATAAATTATGATTTACAATTTTAATAAACTATAATAATAAATCTTACTGCATATATTAATAATATATTACTTTAAATACGAAGCGTCACTACGGTCTGAATGTTAAAATGTTGATTCAGACTATAGTGGCACTTCATATTTAAAGTAACGTATCTAAGATAAACAGTCTTATTTCCAATCTTATTATTGTATATTAATAATTATTAAATAAATATATTAATATTTTATTAATATGAAACATAAATAAAAAAAACTTTAAGAAATTGTCAAATATTAAAGTGTATACAAACGAAGATTAATAGAAATTAAAACACAATAATTGGAACGCTAATTAATTTGTGTAAAAGCATTTCTTATTCAAATTATTTGTTTAATATAAAATTTAATATAAAACTTAACATAAATTTTTCTGCTGTTTGTGATTACTGTTTTTTTTTATTTTATAATATGGAAGTATAATGAAATAAATTAGTTCAATAAGTTACATAATTCATTATTATAAAAATTTATTGGTCTTAATTTTTTATTACACAATACCTTTAATTTTTTAATTTATTATTTGAACTATTTTATTTAACATTTATGACATATATTGTATGAAAAATGTATAAATATAAAAATGAGTTTATATCTATAAAATGTAAATTCGTGTAGATTTTAATTAGAAAAATATATATAAAAACGATTAATAAAAAGAATCACAGCAGAATTATCACAAATTTCAAAAACATTTTTGTTTAATTACAGAAAGTTTTAAAATTTTGGTTGGATTTGGGTGTAGACGGATTCGGCGTTGATTCGGCTCCATTTATTTATCAGAATTGCGAGATGAACCTAAAAGTGGTGTAGACGGTGCAACGTCGCGAAATTATAAGTATTTGGAGCACAATTACACCATGAATTTAATCGATACTTATAAGTTGCTTAGAGAATGGAGACATTTTATGGACTCATATGCTTTAAAACATAATCAGGATCAGAAGGTGAACAATATACGCGATATTTTGTTTATTTTTTTTATTAAAACTATTTATTGTGTTTTATTCTTTGTGCATGTTTTCTTTCTGATTTAGTTGATTGGTGATGGAGGCATACACCGATCCTAAGCATACTATGCAATATTATGATTACGACTTTCTTCCACTTAATTTCCATTTTATTACAAATCTTAATCCAAAATCTGTGCAAGAATTTAAACAACAAATCGATCTGTGGATGAATTCGATGCCAAGAGGTAAAATTGCAAATTGGGCGGTACGTAGTTATATGAATGAAATTATCATTATCTTAATGAAAACATAAATTTAATATTATACATATATATTTAATATTTTTATTGTTTGTTACAAAACGCGAGATGCTGTTGTAAATTATTATGATATAATGGCGATGTGTGAATCTTGTCTTAGTTGTCTTATTTTAAAGCTAAATATACCACAATATGTGCGTTGCATTATATTTTAAAGAATATATATAGTATTTAAATTAGTATTTATAGACAAATATTTTAAAGACATTTTTTTATTATGAGAAAGAAACAGGAATACTGTGAAAGAGTTATGAGAAATTTTTATCTAAATGTGTATAGGTGACCAGTTTTATCATTTAAAATCTATAGAATAGAAAAGATCCAAATTGCAAGTTATTTATTTTATTCCTTTATAAATTAAAGAATCTATATAATATAAGAAATTCTAAAAAATCTTAATTGATGAAATCTTTATTGATGAATCTATTGCATAAGAGCAGATTTATCTTCCATTTCATAAAAATAAGAATTTCCTCATTTTTTTTTATAAGCAACAACATAATATAAATCTTTTTTCAGATGAGAAATCATGATAATTCCCGAGTTGCCTCTCGTTGTCCTGATAGATCGGATCAAATGATCATGTTGTCTATGGTCTTCCCAGGCTTGGTAGTGACATATAACGGTGATGAAATTGGCATGGTGGACAAGAGAGATATATTTTGGGAACACATACAGGACCTTCAAGCGCATATTGCGGGTAAAGAGCATTATAAGAGTGTGTCTCGTGATTCTCAACACACGCCATTCCAATGGGACGCGATGAAAAATGCAGATAAAGGACAAATTTGTGTCCATCACAGTATTTAGTGAAAATAAATAAAATATTTTCCTAAAATCCTGCTATTTAATTATTTATTATTACAGCACATTCGACGTGGCTTCCGATAAATCACTAAACTATAAGGAATTGAATCGGACGAAACAGATGAAAGTCAAATTGCGCTATAAAATTTACAAGATCTTAGTCCACATGCACCAAACTGAACCGGCTCTTACTGAAGGAAGTTATAAATCAATTACGACAAACAATGACACTGTTCTAGGTATAATCCGAAACAATGGTAGCCGCGTCGTGTTGCTTTTAATTAATTTCAGTGATGATGAACAAGTTATCGATTTGTCACGAAAAAAACTTCCTCCGATATTAAAGGTCGAAGTGTCTAGTATGGGTTCTAAAGTGACACAGTGAGTACAATTTATGCATTTTCTGAAATATAAATAGTTAATTAATGGCAAAAATAAATAATTTTTATTTTTTAATTAGTTGTTTATATAGAAATTGTTCTCAGATAGAGCTACTACTGCTATAAAAAATATTTCTTCAAATAATATTTTGACAAGAAATTGTTTATAGAATTTTTAAAGAAATTATTTTTAAAAATATTATTTTATAATGTTGAAAAGAAAAAATATATATATTTTTAATATAAATCAATTAATTCTATATAAATTATTTTTATATAAATTCTGTATAAATTAATTAGTATAATAATTCATGTTTGTTCTTTTGCATTTATAGGAATTTGGTTGATGTGAAGAAATTAATTCTGTCTGCTAAAGCTGCTGTAGTATGCATATCCATATTAATGCTATAAAGCTGCAGTATACACGTCTATAGAAATACATAACTTTCTAATTATATTTATCTACTATATATTCTAGAAAAATTGTTAATTGCATAATTATAACTGCACTTGTAAATTGTAACTTTTCTTGCAATAAAAAGATATAACTTGAGCAAGCAATTCTTGAATAAAAAGAATTATTGTACACTTTTGTCATATTTGTGTATATAATTGGAATTTTTGTCTAATTTGAAACTCTGTTCGCATATTCTGTTTTATTGATTTATTATTTCAAATTATGTAAATATAAATAAAAAAATCTTGATTTTAGCATATGATTCAGTAGATTTGTATCTACTAAATAATGTTAAATATCGAGCAGCAAATGTTCATGATTTCATTATGTCATGAATTTATAGTATGGATTTTGACGAGAAATATTTTTATTGGTATTTATTGAATCATTATAATATCGATTATTTTGCTCCATCTTAGCATTGAATCATAATTAAAAAATCGTTTTAATTAAATTCGTATTGCTTAATTATTTTACATATTCGGTGTTACAATTTTTAAGTTACATAAGAAAAATTTTATTTATTATTTTATTCACAATAAAAATCTTTGATTAAAATGTAGATATCTTATTAATTTACATTTTTTATCCAATTAAATATATAATATATTGAAATATTTTTATTGAATAATTTATTGTTAGTTGGCATTGTATCGACTGCCAGTAGGTGTACGGTGGCGAATTTCTTCACGAAATTAATGAATGTGCCGGTAAATCGAGACGTATTGATCGCGATAAACGCATGCGCCTTTATTAATTCGATCGTACGTCTGGAGGGGTAATGCAACGTTACGTGCCAATGGGCCCTGAGGTAGCTGCAAAGCTCGCGATAATACAAGTCCATAGTAGTATGTCAAGAGCAGTGTTGCACGTGTTTGTACAAACGTTTGACGAAGGTGACAGTGATTGTCTGTGATCCCGGACTTTATTTCTCCACGGTATTTAATTGGAAGAATATATCGAAACTCAAATTATTATCTCGTAATAAGCTCTAAGATATGTATTGACTTATTTTATTTTTTATCTATTTATATTGTTTTCTACAATAATTTTTTAAATAGATATCTATGAGTTTAGAATCTATCAATGGAATATTTTTTACTTTGATCAATAAAACGTAATTTATAGAACGATAGTATCGTTTGTTTTGACAGCTGTGCTCATTGTATTATTTGCAAATTATCTATTTTTAATGTTCTTCATTTAATATTTATTTACTTTCAATTTTTTAATTAATATTATTTACTATATTATTTAATATATTATTTATTAATATATCTTTTTTAATATATTATTTACTTTTAATTAAAAAATATTTATAAATTTTTGAACTGTAAATTATCATTTTTTACACTGAATATCAAATTCGATTACTTAAGATTTAGTAACATTTTTTCAAATAAGTAAATATATTTCAAGCTTTCAATCTTTGCATGATTTTATTGTATAGAAATGATTGATGTAATATTAAGATATCGATATTTTTTAAGTACGAATTTTAGATAAAAATTTAGCTAAGCTTACGTGTACTGTTATTTATTATCTTATATGAGTGAGTTATTTTATATACATCTAATTAATTTTTTTATTGGATAACTTTATAATAAATATCTTTACACTAATTAAGTAACAATTTTATTAACAATTCTTTTATAATTGATATAACAATTAATTCAATAACATTGACGATTCTTATTTTATTATATATTTGATATATAATAAAATAAGAATCGCATATACAATATTTAATGTGCAAATCACGTATACTTTAAAACAAATTGTATTTTTTCACTAACAGAGTAAACAACACATGAAAGTCTATTTAACATGAATATTTCTGTCATATTGTTTTTAATTTATGTTTTCTAATTTTTTAATTTCCATTTTTTTAATCCAGTGCGTTTGCTATAAGCTAAAACTACTAACAGTATATGGTGTGATGAGTCGAAATTGTGATTAAATTGTTTGTTATTATAATTAGTAAACAATTAATATTTAAGCATTTGTAAATCTAATTTAATACTAATGTATAAATTTTCTAGCAAGTTACTATTAATGTAATTATTAATTTATTGAGTGTTAACGTAATAATTCTTTGAAAAGGGATAAATGCAGATTATATTTGTTTAAGTATCCTCTTTTGTAGCATACCATACAAATTTTACATTTTTATACTTGTATAGTATAATGCAAACATACAAATTAACATGCAAAATGTTGGAAAATATTTTTTAAGAGCCGAGAAAGTTAATGTATATATGAATTAATGGAATTTAAAATATTTCAAACCAATGCAAATTTTAGTTTGCATTTTGATGAATATAACCATGTAGCTAATTTGACACGCAAATTTATTATCGCAACATATTAAGCGTTATTTGCGTTTCTCGTTTAATATTTTTGCGATATTAATTTTTTGCATGTGGAATATATTGGATCATATTTTATATTAATAATTTACTGCTCGTCGAGCTTCGACAAAATCGTCATCCGTTCTATTTGCAGTTATGTTTAGCTACATTGACCCAATGCATTCGTTTTGCTATACTGCTGAGTGACAAATATCTTGTTACACTTGCGTTTATCATCCATATTTTTGTTGTTGTATTTACAAATGCGCTGAAGAACTTCTTTTTCCTTTTTCTGTCACTTTTTCTTTTGTGATTTTAATATTTAGAATGTCTGCATGTCCCGCATAGCGCAGAACTGCATAATATAGATAACGCTGCATTGCAGTTGTGTTCCATTGTGAAATATTGTCGTCCACATGCCGTTCGATATCGTTCACTCTTGCATGATCTGCTTTGTTAATAATTTTTCATTGATATTTGCTTGCCACTGTTTATGTGCCGATCATTGTTCCTCGTAGTATTTTATTATACATATAACTTTATGTTACTGATATAAAATTTTATATCTCCTAGTATGTATTAATATGCATCTAGTCTCATTTTACATTTTAATATTATCAAGAATATATTCGATGTATCATTGTCAGTATATTATTCTTCGTACATACGTCTTAATAGATAAGGATGTAAACTAATAAAATTATTTTCTAGTTCTTGTTCTTTAAATCGTAATTTTCCTTTATTTTCTATTGTTTATTTTATTATTTTATTTCTGGAGATATTTATTTTTAAAAAGAATAAATATGCTCTAAGAAAGAGAAAGAAAATATTTAATTTACAATAAATTTTAAATAAATTTTGAAATATCTTATAGTTTTTTGAAATACATTTACTTTGCGTTAATGATTTTTTTATTAAATGTTGAATTTTTCGAGTATTAATTTATGATTTCCTTTCAAGATTTACAATAAATTTTAAATAAATTTTGAAATATCTTATATTATAATTTTTTGAAATACATTTACTTTACGTTACTGATTTTTTTATTAAAATGTTGTGAATTTTCGAATATCCATTTATGATTTCCTTTCAAGATTAAGACGTTTAACTATATTTCAAATATAGAGATATTAATTATTGAGATATTGATATAGAATTCCTAATGGATATTATACATTTTGGCCTCGCATCGCCCACATTAATCGGAAATTCTCGCGGCGTCGAACTTGCTGTAGACATGTGGACGCAATCAATGATCTATCTTTAGACATTATGAAAAGAGTTTTATTTGCAGTTTTGTATGATAAATATCGATGATATTGCGCATTTTTTACTACAATTATTTCTATATTAAATGTTACATTTTATAAATTTTCTTATTAATTGTTATAATATATAAAATAAAATATAAAATATTAATAATATTTTAAAGTTAATCGGAAAATTTTGTAATAGAAAATTTTAACAATAATGAATAAATTAAAGACTTTTACATCTATTTATATACTAAATTCTTTTGTTTGTTAAAATTATTTAACTATATGTGTCAATTGTATAGTTAAGATGTAAATTAAATTTTTATTAAGCGAAACTTGTATGTTTTAAAGAGCATTGTTATTTTGAATGATTATTATTTATTGTTATATGTTGAAATTATGTAATTATATAGCGGTAAAATTCTTACAAATGCAAACGGTTAGAATATAACAAATTGGATTTTACCAAAAATTTGTATGCAGTGATTAAGAATAGCCATAAAGGATATCCGTGTTGATTTTATATCATTTGCGGTTACCACAACGTAAGATTATATAAGTCTGTTCAGTTTAACATTCAGTCAATAATAGATGACCATTCAGTAACCGATTTTCATGATTTAATTTTATTAGTTCAACTTGTTTTGTATCATTTCTTTATTTATCGACAGACATTGGAGAAAGATGTATTTTATATATTCACGGCAACATCGAGAATATAAGTTATTCTGTGTTTAAAATAAAATGTATATTTATATATTCACATATCATTTTTCGGAAGCTCTCGGAATAAATAAATCGTTTTAAAGATTCTTTGTCAGCAAAAAAGTAGAGCACGATATAAATGGAATGCCCTTTCCTAGTGATATGTCGCGCGTTTTTCTTTTTAGTGTAAGTGTAAAGCATGAATGCAAAAGGTCGTATGTAATTAATGTAATGTGTAATTGGACGAATGAGCAAAACACATTTAGATTTATTTTGTATGTGTGTGTGTGTGTGTGTGTGTGTGTGTGTGTGTGTGTGTGTGTGTGTGTGTGTGTGTGTTGTTGAAAAATTAATTGATAAACTTTTACTCTGGTAAAAATAAAAATTGGAGCATAAGTCAAATGTACGGGAAAAGTAACAGAAGCGTAAATGAAGCTTTTAGGAAACAAAAATTGAAACAACGAAAACGTAAAAGCTTCTTTTATATTTCGTTTCAATTTTCGCTTTCTAGAAGTTTGATTTACGCTTCTCTTTCTTTATGTTAGATTTACGCTATGATTTTTATTTTCGCCAAAATATATATTCTTATTTACTTATTATTTCTAAACATGCACTAGGCGATTTTTTATGGAAATTTACGGGTTAATAGAAATTTATGACTTTCCGAATTATATATAATTATAATCAATAAAATAATTATAATCAAAACGACATTTTAATTTTTTTAATATATAACAGATTTGGCATAAAAATATTTGTAAAGCAATTAATAATGTATTTATATATGTAAAAAACAAGAAATAATAATAACATAAAATTTTTTCGTATGACAGTACATAAGATTTCACATCATTAATCAGCTATTTGTGATAATAAATTGTACGCAATGCAAATTATTATTTTTTTATTCTTTTTGCATACATAATTTGTTTTTGTGTGTTTTTTATTTTATTTTGAATAAAATGGCACGAGTTCAAACAATTTAAGTGACCTCGAAATTTTATCACTTCCAGTCGACATATCTTTTTTTAACTCCCTTTTTACTACGATTCACCGTTATCATTTTATGCATACACGTGTACATAGATGAGTAGGTGGCCTATATACATCGGAAATGAAGCTTACGTTTCTTATCTGAGATTACTTTCAGCCTTATTCGCAAGGACTATATTGAGCCTACAACTAACCGACGATAGGTCGCGAGTTTCGCAAATTACTTCGCTGAAATGTCGAAATGTGTAATAGGAATCCGGTGCAAACTACTTCAATGAATTAGAAACTTTTCATAATCGGCATTCAAACAAGGTCTGTCGAATAAGACCTAATTATTAGAATTTCTCCTTGTTATCATAACGCTTGAAATTTATTATTAATAAGAAATTTATTATTAATAAGAAATGAAATGATATTATTTATATATTTCGAAAAAGTCTATAGTAGCATAACTTTTATTTTTATTAATTTTCATTTTTAGTTTACGGAAGATCTTACTTATTATAAAATTTAAAAATTTGATTGCTTTTTATTTATTTATAACTTACAAGTGCACAAGTTACTTTGTAAATTAGGAAAATTTGTAAAAAAATACAATATCTAACTTTATATATTAAACTAATTTTTATATTTTTTAATTTTTCACTTTTATAAGAGTAAGAGTATTATTCATATTTTGCATATAAACTATCAAAAAAGCAAAAATTGAATCTTTAAAAGCTATACATTAATTTAATAATCAATTCTGTGATATTATCTTGGATTTATTCTATTTGTAGCATTAAACACTCGTTGCTTTTAATTAAATTTGCAAACATATGATAAATATATATATATAAAAATATATGATAATTGTGTTTTCAAATACACACAGCATAGCAATCTTCATCTGTTGTATGTAATTATCTATATTGAACAACATTATAATTTTAATTTTTTTTGCCTTTTTTATGTCTTTTAAATTTTAAGTACCGTTATTATCAGTTATTAATTGATTCATTATAAAATGATTGTACAAATAATTTATTGTTTAAGTACGAGAGATGCCGACAGCATTACTAAATTATGACTCTTGAAAATATAGGGTTAATTGCGATTTATGTATGATGTACTTATTCTAGGATAGGATGGTAGATATTACAACAGCTTTGCCATCCAATGGAAGGGCGTCATTAATTGGACGCACCAGAGGTGCTCTTAGATCTGTGCGAACCGCTCTAGGAGGAAGCGGGGAATATCTTCAGGGCCTAGGGAACAGAATAGGATCTGCTCTTAGTAGTAGCTTAGAAGAAAGCGAACTGACTACAACCCCTTCTACGCCATCATCATCTCCGCAAGCACCTGCATTGCAGCCTATCAAATCAGAAGAACAATTAGGTCGGCGAAAACTCAGGCTTCCGAGGTAAATAAACGTTTTGTTATCCTATAACTTTATAACAATTATGGTACAACATTAGATCATGTACGTTAAGAGCGTAGAAACTATAAATTGTAAACTTGGCAGTGTTGAAACTGTAGACTCGACAACAATGTTATTCAACAAGATGAGTTCAATGTTTTTAATTGTCTAAACTAACAATTCTTTATTTGTAGAGTTGAAATCAATTTCTATACTATTAAAATATGCGTAAATAATTTTTTATACGCACTTATCTGTTCTAACCGATTATTATAAATATATTTTTTGTATCTTTTATAAATATTTATAAATATTTAGAAAAACTATGTCTAAAATATAAAAAAGATTTAAAGTAATACTATATTTTTAATTTATTATATTTTCTTCATATTTGTTATTATACAGCTTAAATTTCATTTGCTATACAATTTGCCGAATTAATATTAGGTATTTGCTAGTCTATACATGACATACATACGTAAAATCGTATAATTTTCTTGTAATGTAAATTTTAATTATATGTGCAATTCTTAGTAAACTATGTTGTATGCACTATAGACCGGATTTACACTTGTTAGAGAAGGATAATATTGTAATGTTCGCTACTCATGAATATTTATACTGCGACATGCAATATTTCATTCGTAGATTTGGCACGGGATTATCCTATGAAGATTATGAGGCAATAGCGCGACACAAATTAGAACGGCAGGGAAGCGCCAATCTTTCCAGAACACGAAAATATCCGCCTGGGATGACTTACGAAGAGATAGCATCTTCCAGATCAGTCTCAAGTAAGAAACAGGAGAATCGAATTGAACAGGACGATATTAGTCCTGATCGCGACAGCCAGGAAAGTATAGAGCCCATTCAGGAGCAGGACATCAAAGCGACCGGGCCCGATCCTTACGAGAAATTGAATTATAAAGCAGGTGATTAGTTCTCACCTCCAATTATCCGTGACAGACGCCGACCAAGTCGAAGTCAATAACTCTTTTCGTCTTCGATTGCTATCTTTCTCTCGCTCGCGATTGTTGTGATCATGCAGATCGAGACTCGGCTGGAAATAATATATTGTGTTCTTCTTTTTTTCACGAAGCGAGGGCGCCGACCCGCTATCAGACGGTTGTTTTCCGTTTAGGTAAATGTAACAGTCAGTGTGGACTGCCCCTGTGATTTCACCCGCGTGTCTCCTCAGTGTATTACACGTAGGGATGCTTCAGCTTAGAATATCAAGACTTTTACATATTTAAATACGTGCATGTGAAATATCAATTGGTATATATTACTTAATACATACTCTGTTAAAAAGTAATGATATTGTACAGTATTTATAAGTTTTTGATACATAAGGAAAAATACTTTTAAAAATGTAAATGTAATTTCATATTAATAAGAATTAGTAACTGTCCCAATTACTGTGCCTATCCTTATTAATGTGCTTTTGTATTTCGATAAGTCATAAAGAAAAGCATAAATAAATAAGAAAAAATATTTCTTTTTTATTAAGTTAAATTATTAATGCGTACGATACCCCGAAGATAATATTTTATTTTTTGAGTATTAAAATATTTTAAATATTTTTATAAAAGATATGAGGAATTTATGTGAATCTAGTAATACGTACCGCAAGATTTTAAGCTTATCCTTATTAACGTGCCTTGTATTGGAGCTGAGAACGTTATGTTATGAGTGTACTATAAAATAAATATAATTGAAATAATGATTTATGTAATATTAACATAAACAATTAGCTTAAATTTATTAGAAACTATATATTAAAATGAGTCAAATGTGGATAGGCACACAAATTGGGGACACATTAATAGGGCCAGTGCTGCTTAGAGGACTCATTAATAAGGACAAAAATATGTTCTCTATTTTTGTCAAAAACATTATAAAGTATTAACATTTTTTAGATTAAAGAAATATTATAAGAAACAGAAATAGTTGAAAAACCAATATTGATTGCAAGCAGATAAAATTAAAGCTATGATATTTAATAATTAATTCAGTAATAAGCAAATTGCTAAAAGGTACATTAATAGGATCAATTATCTTATATAATTCTTATCAAAATAAAAATTACATCCATATTTTTAAAAATAGAAAAGATCAACGCAAATAATATTGTTTTATAATAATACATAAAATATTTTTTGAAAATTTCATTAAAAATTATTACATCTTTAATAACAATTTAAAATATTAACAATGTTATATTCAATTACGATTTAATATTTTTATTCAAGTATTAATGTACACGTATAGCTCGTGTAAAATTAGTTATTGACATTCAGATAATATATTATCTAAACAAAGTCTCGATATTTAGAAGCTATTGTAATCTTATCACACACCGAATTTCTGACCCTTCTTCCTTAGCTAGATGTGATTAGCGAATATTAGTGCAATCGATATGTTCGCGTAACCTGGTGTTCGAATATTCGTGGGTCGATTGCAATGAAACCTTATATATGGTTTGACCCGGAGATATTGATTTTCATAATTAAACGTTTCATGATGCATCAAGATATTTAAATAGATTAAAAGATCTAATTTGTTTTAGTTTTTTATATTATTTAAATTATGCAATGTATAAATAAAAAACAAAAACTTCTTTTCATCCAATTTCATAGCATTTTTTGTAAAAAATATTATTTTAATTCGAATATAATTTTAGTGTATGTTATATACATACTTTCTAATTTTATTCCGAGTTTATTTATATATTATATGATTTTTTTTTACGGTAAATAATAAATATTGAGAATGTAAATAAATGCACCTTAAATTCATGCATCTTAATAATAATAAAAACAATATTTAAAAATGAGAGACAAATTGGTTTATATATATATATAAAAAACATATTCAAAAAGAAGTAAGAATAATAATCTATGATTAGCACAACCTAAATTATTGCATCTTTATATTTCTTCGAAATTAAACTACAATAATATATACAATAATATATACAAAATTTAATTGTGTATTTAATTATGTAAATTATAAAGTTTAAATAAAAAGTCATTAAATGAAAAGACATATTGTTTTGTTATATACGTATTCTTTATGAAAATAAACTTAGAATAAATTTTGTTTTGGAGAAGGTGCGATTAAATATTAGCGTATTTTAACTTTGTTATTCGTGATCATTTTTTTGGACGTGTTATATATAAAATACAATTCGGCACTTGTATATTCGAACATGTCGCGTCGTCATACTTGTAGTTCCTTGCCAGACATTGCATCCCTTTGGTGAAGATGTTGTTACTTGTGTATATGTGTGCATACTTTCACACGAATTACTTATTGCACCCCGATTGTATTCATAGTTCAAATAAAAAATCGTTCTACGTGGGCGGAAAATATTCCCTTATGTACACTAACAGTTGCGATAAATAGACACACTTATCGTCTACTGGATGCTTCAGTTATTTCCGCAACATTGAGCGATACATCGCAAAGATGTGTAGGTGTAGACAGTTAAGTAAATATGTAACTTTCAGTATCATGTATTATAACAATAATCATTTGCGAGTGTGCCTCGTTGTATTTTGGATCATTTTACTTTGAAAAGTTTCTTAATATTAACAAGTCAAGTGATTGTGATAATTTTACGTCTCATTGATGGGATATGAATAATAGCTCTAGGCAAATAATTCTAG
Organism: Atta colombica; assembly: GCF_001594045.1. Taxonomy (NCBI): domain Eukaryota; kingdom Metazoa; phylum Arthropoda; class Insecta; order Hymenoptera; family Formicidae; genus Atta; species Atta colombica. Next base: position 1,341,474 of record NW_017259323.1, read on the forward strand.
CATAAAATATTTATTTGCATAGACTTCATACTACATTAGTGCATAAAATTAATAATTATTAATTATATTTATATTAATTTTAATATGTATGAAAGAGGATATTGTTTTGATTCAAATATAATTTCAGTACACATATATCATATGAAAGAGGATATTGTTTTGATTCAAATATAATTTCAGTACACATATATCATAGAAAGCTTTTTAATATTATTCCGGATTTATCTATATGATTTTTTTCTTCATGTTTTGCCAAATATTAATTTGAAACTGGCGAAATATAATTATGTAAGAGAGACGGACACTTTAATTGTATAGTTTAGTCAACTTTTTATCTCTTTGTCATTTATTTTTGTCCAATAAATCATTTAGATTAGATTTTATTGCAAGTTTAGGTGTCGCCCGTGACGCACCATTGCTTGACACCATTAATTACAATCGTGTTAAAAAGATTATACTTAAACATATATTTATCACAAGGTAATTTTTTATTTTAGACATGCCTTGCAGCAGTGATTCTACGAGTGATCAAGATGGATACGGACCCAGCACTAGTTTGGATTCTAACATGGATGGTCGCAGAATATGGCAAAGATCAGGTATCGATTATAATTCTTATATTTATTTCATATTTATTTGAGAAATTATTTTAACTATTTACAAATTAAGAATGTTTATCATAAACAAACATAAATTACAACATTTGTAACAATTACTGCAATATAAACTTATTATTGTTTAGGTTCATCGGGGTCTGTTCAGTCCTGGGCTTCGAGTTTATCAGCTGATAGTCAATCGGAGGAAGCTGCCGCAGACTTCATGAAAGCTTTTGTACCTTTACTATTCGATGCGCCTAATACTATCGATCAAGAACAAAAGGCTAATTTTGGGCAGATGGTTTTGGTATTTATCAAATGTTATAAAACATTTTAATAGCATCATTTTCATTAATAATAAATGTAAAATATTAATAATATTAATCAATGAAGATATCAATCAACAATATGTAAACATAATATGAAAAGTATTAAAATCAGTAGAAAGATACATGTATTTATTTTGACATTTATAATTTAATGCAATAATAAATTTACAGACAGAATCGGGAAGAATATGGTTCTCGAGGGTAGTAAATGCGAGAAGAGCACGTGCATGTGTCACAGAAGCTTCATTTTATTCTTTGGCGCAGCATTTTGCAGTTGCGTTGTTTGAATGCCATGAAGCGGATGATTTTGCCCCCGCTAAAAGTCTCATGAACATGTGCTTCACTTTCTATCATGAAGGTAATGAGAAACTAAGAGAGAAAAGACTAAGATTTTGTAAAAACTGTTAATTTTTAAATCTTGCGATAATTTTAAAATATTATAGAAATATTTTAAAAAGAAGAATTATAATATCAAACATTAAAAACTAATATAGTGTTACTTAATATAACGCTGTTATGTTATATTAAATAAATATTTAAGATACTTAATTTTTAAACTGAATTATAATATATTTCTAAAATATATACATATGATTTTATACTATTAGATAATTACTACTTTTACTTTTTATTAATTTGTGAATCATCTCTTATCATCTCTATTATTTATTAATGCGTCTTTGAGATTGTATATTTATTTTATTATGTGTTTATTAATTGTATATTTATTTTATTACTACTTTTACTTTTTATTAATTTGTGAATCATCTCTTATCGTCTCTATTATTTATTAATGCGTCTTTGAGATTGTATATTTATTTTATTATGTGGTTTTAGTGGAAGTTCCTGGATTAGAGCCTTACCGTGAATATTTATACACACATTTACGCGTTCAACCAATATGGACATCTATGAGATTTTGGACAGCTGCTTTTTTTGACGCAGTACAATGTGAGCGAGCGTCAAGACCGGTACCACCTCGACCGAAATCCTTAGATCAGGAAAGTATCGCCGCTGAAGATAGAAAGTTTCAAGCAAACATTGTCTTTGGACAGTTAGGGTAAATATTAATATTTAATCTATATTTAAATATTTTAGATATATTTTTATTTTAATGATATTTTCAGGACTTTTACTTGCAACATGCATGCTTTCGGCTTGTCACGAGCTTTATGCACAGAGTTTCTCCGGAAACAATGTATTATAGCGAATTTAACTAAAGGTAATTATTCATATTCATTTTATTCGAGTTTTTCTGATTAGAAAGATTTAAAGTTTAAAATAAGGGCCGATTTTTAATAATGGAGAATTTATTTCATTTTGTTTTTTCAGAACAAGAGAAAATGCTACGAGATAACATAGATCGAATGTTTGATGAGACCGAGCCATGGCGGTAGTTTAGTTTGAATAAACAGATAAGATTGAATTTTGAAAATTGCTTTAAAGAAACATTTTGCAATGTTTCTTCTTGGAAATATTTTCGACGAAATCGAATTGTCTTCGAACGCCGAGAAAGCGATGAAGTCAATTATAAAAACAATTTTGTAAATAACGTTGATGTAAGTCGACTTTTGTTGAATCTTTCGCGGTATTCGACGCTGGACACGTCAATTCCTAAGATGTAAATACTGCACAGATTCGCGCCTTAAATTGTGAAAAGTATATTGAATCTTACGTTTCTGAAAACTATTAAAAGATTACGAAAGATTATTCCAAAATTGCTGAAACGAAAATTGAGGAAATTGATCCTATAATAGGGATTAAGAAAAATTAAAATTTGAAAATTGGGATTACAAATATTTTGAAATTTTTTAATAAATTATTAATATTTACATAGCAATGATAAAGTTAAGAATAGAAATGACAATAAGGAACTGCATTTGAAAATGAAATTGCATTTGACAATTCAATTGAAGTGTCATTTGTTGAGTGTAATTTATTATATTGAGGAGAAATGAAAAGAAGAAATATTATTAATGATAGAATGCACATAATTCGATATACTTACACAAATAATTTTTAATACATCAAAATTTATTTTTAAATAAAATCTTACATTTTAAATAAGGTTTCGTTGAATATAACCAGTATAACTCTTCTATCACATTTTGCGCGAAAGATTTTTTTTTATTATTTTGTTATTTTGTTATTACAAAATATAATCAAGTTTTGATGCATCAAGAATTAATTTTAATAGTAAGATTAAAGTTTATAGTATTGCTTATAGTTACAAATTTACTGCTTTTAAGTCTAAAATTAATGACTAATTATAAAAACGGATAGGTATTACTTTATATTGCTTCTTTTCTAATGAACGCAAGACAATTTCAAGTCTTACATGCGTAATTTTGAACTAATTTAACAATTTCTGAAAATTATGCATTTTGTAAGTGAAGCTTATAAACATATAAAGAACATGTTTTATCTTTATTGTTAGGTAGAAGTATTAATTTTTTTTTTTTAATAGCGAATCAGTATATGTAATCGACAATTTGCGCATTCCGACACCTTGTTATCACACATCATGCAATGTAAATAATTTTTAGGGAAAAGCTTGTACCTAAACACATATCATCAAATGCAAATTAATACGCTCTATTTTATTTTATACATATACATATTATGTCTATCTAGAATGTCTGCAAAGAAATGATGAACTTAAAAAGTACTAAATAAAGATAAATAAATTTCATTCGCATTTTAAAATCTTTTAATAACAAATGAATAGTCCCTTTTATTTTATGTAGAGAGACCAACGCTAGTAGACTCATTTTTCAAATGAAATTAAGAGACATCGAAAAAATGAATTCTACACCGGTTACTACAAATATTTGACTATCTAATAATATTTTAATAATAAAGGAAAACTGATATGAAAAAAATTTTTTTAATACATTCTATCTGATTCAGTCCTCTGATCTAGCCCTGGGACCGGAGTAAGATGACTAAATGATGTGGAGTAATTTGACTAATATTAATAATTAATATTAATAATTAATATTAATAATATTAATAATT
>NW_017259323.1:1345516-1354845 GCF_001594045.1 Atta colombica
AAAATATTTATAATATATAATATATAAAATTAATATATAATATTTAAAAATATATTTTAAACATAAACATGTTTATAAAACTTTTATAAAAATGCATTTTAAACACAAACGTATTTATAAAATAAAAAATATAACTTTATACCTTGTTATTAGATAAATAATTTATTTAATCCGAATCGTTATCCAAATTGCATATATAATAAATATACGATTATTATCTTTTATACATTTAGAATGTGTCCATATGTTGCATTTCATACTGTATCCACTCTTCTCCTGGAATATTTTTTAAATAACTTTCTGTGCAAACGAGACACGTTTCATCATCTGTCTCATTCGAGAATGAAAAATTTAATTTATTCAGAAACCTTCCTTGTAACTTTTTCGACCAAAGGATGTTTTTCTTTACTTGGATTTTCTTTACTTTTTCCTTTTCTTACTGTCTTGCTTTTTCATTCGATTTCCTTTCCTTTCTTGTTGATTCTACTTTTTTTCTTAGATTATTCAGCTTCTGTTTCATGATGGCATCTTTTTTTGGCGAGTCCGTATATATTGCTAGTTTACGAGTATTTCTTCTTTTTTCTTGATCCCACTTTTGGTAGAGATCTTATATCCTGAAGTGTGACTATTAAGCTAGATATCGAAGATAAGTTGACATTTTTCTTGACAGATGAAAGATCGACATTTTCTTTGACATATGAAAGATCGATATTTTTCTTGGTAACATCTGAAACATACATATTTTCCTCAGTAGCTGAAAGATCGATATTTTTCTGGACAAAAAAAAGTTCATCGTCATATAACCTCGTATTGTGATTAGTCTACTAGCTTCATCCATTTTTTTCATTTTTTTAAATCATTCATTTTTTTTAAATATTAATATTATACGATAACAAAGATAAATAAACAAAAAAAATTTATTAGACTTTATTAAGTAAGAATTACATTTATTATCTAAATAGAAATCAAATATCTCAGACAATTGTAGAACAAAAACTTTAAGAATAAAAATATTTATTTACGTGTACGATTTTTTTAAATTATAGTGTAATTTATAATACAGACGCGTCCTCCTCGAGATCTTATAACAGACTGAGCGGCAATCGTCGCTGTGTGTTCAAAGTTTTAAACACGTTTACGCGTGTCTTGCGCATGTTTATATTACAATCTTGATTATTCTACTTACCTCTATAGTCTACTGATCCCGATCTCCGTATTTATTTTTATATATTCAAGTAAAAAATTTGGAAATTTAAAACAAAAGTGTAGAAAAATTAACTTTACATTAAAAATACATTAATATGTATTGTAAGTGTATTATTACGTTAAAAACATTACAAAAAGTACATTATATATAATTATTGTTTTATAAAATAATAATTTTATTTGTTCTAAGTTCTGTAAAGATTCTATCTAAAAAGGAGTGTTATATAGAATTATTATATAGAGAATAGAGAATAGAAAATAATCGTGATGATTTTTCTTATGTTTTGTAATAATTTAGAGAGAGAAATTGTGCTGTATATGCATGTCTGCAAAATTTATTTATATTTATTTATATTTATTTATATTTATTTATATTTTTATATATATTTATGTATATTTATATTTTTAGCATTTATTCTAAAATTGGTTACATCATTTTAGTATATGAATAATGCAAAAATTTTCTAATTAAAAAAATTTTTTTTAAATTTCTAAAATTTCTAATTACTCTTTTTATTTATCTTTTTTAATATCTTCATTTGTAAATTTTATTTAACCTTTCTGAATATCTTTAGAATTTTATTCCTTTCTCTAAACCGTTCAAAGAGTTATGCTTTTAGAAAAGAAGTTTTTAATGGTTTCTTAGGAATAGGGGATTTCTCATTATTATTAACAATCTTTCTAGGACAGGATTTATTTTGAAAATTTATATCTGGATCCCATCGATCTTGAGATTGGATCACTTCGATTCCATTCTAAAGATTTTCGAAGTTCTTCCCGGGCTTTCATATACTTCTCAGAAAGTGAAATAGATTTAATGTCTTCTTTTGATAAAAAAATTTTATCAAGAGACTCATTGGATGCTTCGTTAAACATTTCAGATTTCTCCAAAAGTTTCTTCGGAATTTTGTCATCCCGAATTATTTTTTGAGAAAAATTATTTGTGTCGACACTATTTTTGATAAGTTTTAATTGTTTCGATTTATCAATATTCTGAATTTCATTTCTAATACCTAAAATGTCCTTTGTTCTGTTCGACTGTTCTACACAACTGAAATCATAATCAAATATGTTTCGCGGACTTCGAATTTTTTTCAAACTTTCTTCGATTAAATCAGCCAGATCGACTTTGTCATATTTGACTATAAAAGGGTTCTCGGACTCTTCATCAGTATTCAATATGTCAGATTTTGTCGCAATTACTTTCTTCTTAGGTTTGCTCTTTGCTTGTGATTGAGTTTTATTATGTAAATTTTGTATTGAAACTGGGGATGATTTTATATTTCCTACAATATTTTTTGAAACGGATGTTTTAGAAGCAATTTGTTGTGTTTTACATTTTAATTTACTTTCTTGTGTTGATGTCGTTGATTTCATGTTGATTTTATTTGAGCATTTTTCATTGTTTGATTTCATTGTTTGATTTATTTGTTTATCAGATATTTTGTTATGTTTAGAGACACTTTTAATTTCTTGCTTTGTTGTCATTTTTGACGTAATAAGATCTTTTTTGACATTTTTCTCATTCATATTGAATGTAGAATTAGTATTTTTCATGTCTTTCTTTTGCAGAAATGGCTTCTTATTTTTATTTGTATGCGTGTGAAATCGAGTATCAGATATTGTTTTAGAAAGTGGGATTGCTACGAGATCCATCATCGAAGAGTCTGAGCACTTCTTTGTCGTTGACGTTTTGTTCGAGGTAGATTTTGATGCATGGCATCTATCGCTGATAGGTTTTAATAATTTATTAGTTTTTGCATGATTTATAATCAATGATGAAATTCGATGATTCTGAAAAATTATATTTATTGCATATTTTATCAAACACAGATTATATTTTTGTTAATTATTTTTAATTATTATTTCGTACCGTTTGATCTTTACTTGATGCTTGCATTTCTTTATCTTTATACAATTGCTTCCAACCATAGATTATAATCTTTTCTTTTTCTTCTAAACTGATATTGGCATTTTTATCTCTCGTATAAAGTATCTGCCAAACTAAATCAGTATTGAATACCTGATAAAAATACAATTAATCTGTTATAAATAATATAGAATTATTATAAATAATATATTTTCATTTCTTTTTTATGGCTTATTATTTATTCTATTTAACACTCTATAAAAATAACTAGACAATGAATAGCAAATTTTTTATTTTATTTTTCTTCTCTATTGTTAAGTGAAAAAGAATACAAAGAATAGAAAATGATATTAATTTCAATTATTAACCTTTTCAATTTTTTTTACCTCATAAGCAATATGTGATAATGAAGATAATTTAAGTATATCTGTGAACTTTAAATATTTTGATATTTTTCCGATTACTGAAATTGGTAAAGTTAAAAGATTTTTATTTCCTTCAGCAATATTTTTCACATGTTTTAGTAAATATTTACCTGTAATATTAGAATTGCAGCTTAATAAATTGTTTTCAATTTTCCATAATAATTAATTATTATGGAAAAATGAAAATATTAATTGGAATTTTATATATATTATGTAATCTCATAAAATATAAAAAATATAGAAATCTGAGTAAATAAATAAATAAATAAATAAAATAAGGAAGCAATTTTGAAACAAATTTGATAAAATTAAGAATTCATTTCGAAAAAATTTACCAAATCCGCGACGTATTTCGTTTTGCAAAGATTTTTCTTGATCAAATTTATTAAACTTGGTACGATATATGATTGGTGCTTTATGAGGTCCGTGAGAAATTTTCCATAAATACAGAATTACCTAAGAAGTATGAAAAGGTTATTTGAGAAAAGATGACTTTAAATTCATCAGTACCTCGTCTTCAAAAATCTTCAGACCGTAATAATCTCTGCTGGGCGGAGGTGCAATTGAATACTTTACCAGATATTCGATCCTGCTTCTCATACTCGACGGGGCCACGTCGGGGAAGTTTGATCTGAACTCTGCAATTCGTTCTTTGCAGAATGACATGCATAATTGCATATCGAATCGAAATGTACAAGGTGTAATACGTTTTAGATATTGAGTTTAATAGTTAAAAGTGTTTTTATACACTGTCAATCTTTTCACAATCTTAAACACATTATGAAAAAGATATTTCAATTAAAAATTAATTTGATTAAATAATACAATTTAATAATTATAATATAGATAGATAGTATTACTATCATAATGATAATATTAATGATAATTATGTAGTAATTAATGTTTTAATTAACGTATTCCTTTTTAATTTAAAACTATACTGCAGTATATTGAATGAGACATTTAAAATAAAATACAGGAATATGTCAAAATCGAACTCGACAAAAGTGTTTTAGATAAAAGTTATATAGTTTAAAAGTGATAAAAAGGATAAATAGTGGTAAAATTAATTTAACAATTTTCAACATTTATAAAAATAATATTTTAAGATCAACTTTTATGAAATTATACGATTTTTTTACGTAATGTAATTTTTTACGTAATGTAATTCTTCTAAATAAAAGTTTTTGGTAAAGATATTGAAAAATCAATAGTTTATGAGATATTGTATACTTTATATTATACTTTTTTTGGCATAAAATATAAAAATCTCGTAATTATTAGCTTCTTTAATACCTTACTACCTAAGTACTTTAATACTTTCATATATAGAATAATGAGATGAATCAATTAGTAGATATAAAGAAGACATATAGTTGCTTTTCAAATAGATTTGACAAATCCGGTATTTTATTTTAAGTATCCTTATCTCAAATATAAATTAAACAATATGTGTGCATAACTCAAATTTATTTAATTAAAAATTAAAGTTAAGTTTTTCAAATAGAACGATATAATAAATATTCTTATCTTTCAAAAACATAAAGTCTTAAAATGAAAAAATTTGAAATTATGAAAGCTAAGCATCGTAGTTTGAGATTTTTTTCATCTGGTAGAAAAGAATCCGACAAATTTGACTTCGTGATATTTTATTACAATATTTTTCATATGAAGAGATGAAGATAAATATAGAAATGTCGAAGTAAAAATGGAAAGTCGTGTGGCATTACGTATAGTAGTTGTAACGTAGCAATAACAATATACAAGGTAGGCTATATAGTAATATCACAATGCATGATTCACAATTTCATAAAAGTCTAGAGAATAGGATATAAATCTAGATAGAGGATGCTTCTCATATTGAGTTGCCGCTGAGACAGAGTACCGCGTTATATCGATTAAATAAAAATCTTTCTATTATATTTTTCTATCATTCTTTTTATCATACTTTTCATACTTTCACAAAAATGGACGTACTTATAAGGTACACCAATTCGCGTAATGATTGTCGTTATTATTATCACGCAAATAGGTTTATATTGTGTATGTATACTATATGTAATAATAGTACAACAGTACACTTTCTCAACAAAAAAAGAATATTATAATAATCCGTATTAACATTGTATTTAAATTAAATATAATTTTATTTAAGAACTAAGATTTAATTTAAAATTTATAAGATTTTTAATTAATTTAAAAATTAATTTAAAAGTTGTATATCTAAAAATTGAACAGCCACATTTAGTGCTAAATATGTGTAAATTAAAATTTCTCCTAATAACAAAATGTTGTTATAATTAATAAATAATAGAAAAATTGAAAATCAATTTTTAAAAATTTGTCAGAAGACAAATTAAAAATATTCTGTTCAAAATATATGAAAGAAAATAATAGACATTTGATATTCAATTTTCTATTTAAATGATGCAGTATTTCAAATTGAATAATGTTTAAGAGATACAATGAATATTTAAACATATTGATTCTTTTTCTAATTATTAATTTAATTAATGAAAAAACTTATTATATTGTAATATAATAAGTTGGTGTGGTGTAACTTATTAAATTTAATTGCGTATTATAGATATAAATCGTATCTACCATATTTATAAAATATCACAAGGAATAAAATATTTTAAAGTAATTACTTAAAGTATAGATGTTTCATATTTGAAATAACAAGCAAATTAATTCCAGCAAATATAGATGTAACTAATGTACTGTATAACATATAAGTAAATATACATTTACATCTATGTTATGTAGTAGTTACGTTTATGCTGGGATAAGTAATCTATAATAATTCATTAAAAAGATGAAAAATATAATTTCCTTGGAATATTTTCTTCTTCATTAGCAATAATAATCAAGGATCAATTTAATATTTAATAATTTAAAATTATTTGTGATAATGAATAACAACAACCTTACTTATCTATATTTCTCACAAATATTTGATCACGCAATTGATATGATATTTCTAGTTCCTTAATCTTTATAGGCGATTGCTATGTCTCGACGGTACGAAAAGCCGCATGAATAAATTATTACGTGCTAGCATAATCGGAAAATCTTACGAGCGACGGAATAAATCTAAGCAGTATAAAAAGATTTCGGGATTTCGAGCCGTGGAACTTGCGAATCAGCCATTATTGTATAAAATCAGTACGGCGATCGTTTTCCGACCCGGAAAATTCCCGTGATTCGTGCAACGACATCGAAAAGCCGAGAAGGATCTCGTTCTCATTCGAGAATATTTGCGCTTTTTCGAATAATTTATTTCGCAGATATCAAACTTTTTTCTACAATCGCATTTTCGCGCGTGATTGTACCGGCAGACTCGTGAAACGTTCGTAGAGCGATTGCACCAATGAATGTAGAAATATTGTTGCAACATGTGCATTACAAATTAGTTAAAAATGTTCAATAGCATCTGCTCACAGTAATTTATGTTCTGACATTTTATATTAAATATTTGTATGTATATTTCTCCTTATATTTAATATTTTTAAGAAAAACTAATGAAAGTTAACTATTATTCTAATAGAATAATTGATCAAAAGTTCTCATAATCCTAGTTTTATGTATGTATTATACGTATATGTATACGTATATGTCTTGCAAAATAACTCATATCATATATGATATATCATATATGATATATATGATAGCTGTGAGCATTTTCATGAATAATAAAACTTTCTACTTGGTGCATTCGCTCATTGACGAATTTTCGTGCACGAAAGATATCGATGCATCTACGTGTAACGGAAGTAAGTCCCTTAACATGCATGTGACGTATTAAAAATATATAATCAAATTAAATAAATAATATATATACTTTGAATAGAATACTTGAAATTTTATAAGCTCTTATCATAATAAAATTGATAACGAAAAAATTTACATGTAATTAGTAAATTAAAATGTAATTATGTGTTCGTGTCTACAGAAACTGAGATTAATAAAAATAATTTAGAACTTTTGTAATTTAAATTGATTGATTAAGTAAAATAATATAGTTAAAATCATTGAATCTGTATATATATTCTATATATCGAAATTTCATTATATTTTTTATTTCATTCGATATGTGTATTATATATTATATTAAAGTAGATTTGTGCATCATGACACACATTGAAATATTTAAAACAGGATAACTTACTTCCTGATTACCACGTGTACGCGTTCGAACGTGTATACATAAATATGTGTGTATACATATATATAGATATACATAATAAATATCTATGTATATAACATTTTGGAAGAACAGATTTGTATATTGCGATAGCGCAAAGAGAATTGGAACGCCTTACCGAGGTAACGCTTTACTGAGAATCCCTCACAATCAGATATGTTGTAGCCATCAACGTTATATAAATTTTTGCATATTATGGATTAATGTTGTTCTCTCGTAATTAATTTCGTTACGTTACTAAAAAATTATCAAATAATAATAATTTCATAATAATATAACTTATTATTACATATTATAAATAATGATATAGTGCGCGTAAAAATAAATATCATACCTCTTATTTCTAATCTTATAATTTTCTAATTCTAACAAGGAAATGCACGGAAGTATTTCCGATTGTGATGAGCTTCTAATACATTGTATAGATGACTAAAGTAAAATAAGGGAATTTGTGTAACTACATTCTCATAATCACATTTAGAGAGAAATATTATTTTCTCTCTAAACGAATATCGTTGAAACTATAAAAAATAGAAAATATTTTTTTTTAATAAAAGATTTTAAAAATACTTTATAATAATAAATCAATGGCAACAATAATTTTTAATTTTTATTTACATGATAAATTTTATTTACTTTTATATAAATTTTATTTATGTATTTATTATACTTCATCACTTTAATATTCACTTCATTATTTTACTATACTTCACTACTTTTATATACTTTTACTACTTAACATTTTAAAAATACAAATTTAACTATGATAAAGATATTTTTTACAAAATATTATTTTCATTAACGCCTCTATACATATTATCTGTATCATACAGTCTTGTAGATGAGTAAATGATACAACTAACAAGATTACAAGTACTAGGCATCAACATGAAGCTACATTGTAATACAAGTATTCCGATCTCATGCCTGTATGTGACGAAGCAATTTTGGTGTCAGGTCTTTCAAAATCTATATTGTCACATTCTGAAGTTAGGGTCACTATCGAACTAATTTCACAATCAAACTAATTTTACAAAGATACGTGTGGATAAATACAAAAGATTGCCAACTCAGTGAGAAATGACTTATCAAATCGATTTGACGTCGAATTAATCATTTCTGCCATTTTCGATTTTCGATTATGAAAGAAAATTTTTTATGAAATATTTTTTGAACATTTACTTGTACCTTTAGATTTAGAAATTAAATTTCATTCAAGAGATTCTATTTTAAAATTACAGTCATTAACACATTTTCAATTTGTTAAGATTTAGCAATTTATTTAAATATACATGTATAAATGTGATTATTTAGATTTTAAGTCAAAAAATTTTTAATACACCTATAAATTTTTATTTAAACAAAAACATTTAAAAACAACATGCAATATTTGCGGTGGCATTAAAGGATGGTATAAAAAATGTCTTTGTATATAATTTTTTTCACATTTTTGTTTCATGTCTTTGTATATAATTTTTTCACATTTTTGTTAGGATTTTAAATCATAAAGGAATGAAATCAATTATATTTGCATTTTACTTACAACTTTATTCATATCACTATTACTGTATGTATTGTAACACAATCATATTATAACATAATTTTGTATCACTCTTTTTTA
>NW_017259323.1:1354945-1357353 GCF_001594045.1 Atta colombica
TAATATATTCGGGACAAAACAATCAATTCACTTGATAACTTCTCGCTCACATTCGGAATCTAAGTCGAGAAATAATCTTGAGAGTGAGAGTCTTGATTCAATTGTGCGAGAGCTGTGCGTTTGTGTGAGACTTAATTATTCATTTCTCTGGAAGCTAATATTTCACTGATTCTGAAATTATTCTTTTGCATATGCTCGACATCGAATGCGTTACCGTGTTCGATATTACACGTACGTTATGATCGACGTCTTATATTGCGTAACTCTTAAATTATTGTTACTTGTTACATTTAATTTTGTATGATTATTTTTTCCTATCTCTCCTGTTCTCTGAAACTCCTTGCTCATGTGAATCACCCACCTATTGCATAGCTGTTTCAGCCGTCGCTAGAGAAAGTTCTATATGAGAAATCTTTGATCTGATCCTAATTACAAAAGAATATCGACCTTCGAGTTATACATTGGTAACGTCGAGCAAGAGTGGTATGCTTTCTCTCGTGCTTAGTGCTCAACAATAATTGAGCTTGGAGATTTATTTTAATATTTCTGTTAGAGCAGTGAAGACTACATTCTCTTTTGGTATTCTTCTTTTTTAGTTAAAACACCTCTCTGTTACACAATTGTCAAACAGATGGAAAAAATGTATAGCTACCGATAGGCAATACTTCGAATAAAATATTTTTTATCATTTTCATGCAATAAACGTGTATTTATAAAAAACTATAAAAATTATTTAAAAATTCCGGTTTCATATTTACATACCTGTAAGATTTTTATCGAATTTGATTTATACTAACTTTTAATTTAATTATATTAACTTTCTTTTTATTCGATTATTTTAGTGAAATTTTTCTAACATGTACAGTTTGTTTTATTCTGCAAAATACAACAGATGTCTTAGAAGATTTCAAATATTGATATAGTAACGATGATCTGATAACTATGGACTGCTATCATCATATTCAAATACTACATTGGAAGAAGACCCAATATCAGAATTAAAACATTTGTATTTAATTAAATTATAATATAAGGAGTAGTAAAAAGAAATCCATTATTTTTGCATGAAATTGAAGGCTTTATATAGTTAGAATGATCCGATTTAGATCAAATATGCATCGTTTTCGATAACTTGTTCGATAACTTGTTGCCGTATTTTGAAGGTAATTCCATTATGCCTCTCTCATTTTCTCAGTTTCTTCTTAGAAACCCTCGTCCCTATTGGCAAAAAACTGGGACAGTCGATTTTCACAAGCTCCTCTTGAGGCGAATTTTTCACCAGCAAAATTATTCGCCATAGACAGAAACAGGTGGTAATCACTTGGAGCCAGATCCAGATTATAAGGTGAATGCATAAGAACCTTCCAACCAAGTTCCCGGAGCTTCTGGCGAATCATTATCGATGTATATAGCCTTGCGTTGTCCTGATGGAATATAATTCCTCTCCTATTGGCTAACGCTGGCCGCTTCTGGACGATTGCTTCCTTCAGACGGTCCAATTGTTGACAGTACAGATCCGAATTAAGAGTTTGGTCGTAGGGGAGCAGCTCATAGTAGATGATTCCCTGCCAATCCCACCAAACACACAGCAAAACCTTCCTGGCCATCAATCCTGGCTTGGCCACTGTTTGCGCCGGCTCACCGCGATTCGACCATGATCGTTTTCGCTTCATGTTGTCGTAAGTGACCCACTTTTCATCACCAGTCACTATCCGCTTCAGAAATAGGTCGATTTTGTTGCGATTCAGCAGCGATTCGCAGATGGAAATTCGGTCTATGAGGTTTTTTTGCGTTAACTCGTGTGGCACTCATACCTCGAGCTTCTTTTTGTATCCAGCCTTCAAGTGGTTCCAAATAGTTTTTTGTGTAATGTTTAGGCCCTCCTGGGCAATCGAAACAGTGCTTACATGACGATCGGACTCGACGATTTCCATTATTTTATCGCCATTTTCGACAATTGGCCTTCCAGAGCGTGGTGCATCTTTGACATCAAAATTATCGGAACGGAATCGACGAAACTAAAATTGCGCGTGATTGGCTGTTACAGTATCAGGACCATAAAATATAATTATTCACATTTTCAGCCATCTGGCTTGCGTTTTCACCTTTATTGAAGAAAAACTGTAAAATATGGCATATTTTCTCTTTGCTGGTGTCCATCTTTGACGCGCACAAACAATACTGAGTCAAGCAATCACAAAACTATCTGAGAAGTTTTTTTAGTACGAAATTTTATCTTTCTAACGTAACTCGATCGCACTTATACAACGCGAGATAAAGTCATCTATTGGAAAAATAATGGATTTCTTTTTACTACACCTATATATTTACACACGAATAACTTGTGTCGGCTCACATCGGCTTTTCCTTTGTTTAATCATATTTATATATATATATATATATATATA
>NW_017259323.1:1357453-1370293 GCF_001594045.1 Atta colombica
TAATCCCTTTTATTTTATTATTTATATAAATATTATTTATATAAGTATTACAATTAAGGTCTACCACCTTGATCAAAAAATTTCCGGAATTACTACCAGGTGATGCTCTAGTCAGCTGATTTGAGTTCTGTTTTTTTGGTTAGATTGTTACATCTATCATTGACATTTCCACTAAATTTTATCATGGCTTGACATTTGTAAAAGTTACACCGTCTTGAGTACATCTATCTCTGCACGTATTTCGATTTTTTACAGTTTTAAAAATGGAGTTGAATTTGCAACAACGAGTTGTATTAAATTTTGCATTAAAAATGAATTCAATGGTGTGAAAATCTTGGAAATGTTGGGAAACTGTTTCGGCAATGATACTCTAAAGAAAAACAGTCGTTTACGAGTGGCATGAATGGCTTCAAAAGTGGTCGTGAGTCCGTCGAGGATGACAAACGCAGTGGCAGGCCGTCGACATCGAAAACCGACGAAAACATCAATAAAGTGAGAGAAATGTTGATCAATAACCGCAAATTAACTATCAGACAGCTGGCAGAGGACTTAAACATTGCTTATGGATCCATTCAGGTCATTGTAGTTAATGGTTTGGGTTTGCGCCGTGTTGCTGCAAAGTTGGTCGCGAAGGAACTGAATTTCATGCAAAAAAGGGACCGCATTGTCATCGCCAAAAACATGATTTCCAAGGCTGAATCCGACCCAACATTCATCAAACGTATTACTGAAGACGAGACGTGGGTTTATGAGTACGACACGCAATCCAGACATCAGGCGAATGAATGGAAAGCTTCAAATGAGCCAAGACCAAAAAAACCACATCGTTTTCAGTCGAAAAAGAAAGCGATGCTCACAGTTTTCATGGATTACAATGGTATTGTACATCACGAATTTTTGCCAGAAGGTCAGACAGTTAATAAGAAGTATTATTTGGGCATTATAAGACGTTTGCGTGAAGCAGTTCGCCAAAAAAGAAAGGATTTGTGTAAACAACTCGTGGATTTTGCACCATGATAACGCACCGTCGCACAGTGTCATCATTTCGTGAATTTTGACCAAGAACGAAACGAATATCATCCAACAGCCATCGAATTCATCTAATATGGCTCCTTGCGATTTTTTTCTGTTCGATCGAGTCAAAAAACCATTACGGGGAACGCGTTTTAACAGTCGATAGGAGGTAATGGAAAAATCGAAGACGGCTCTGATGGCTATATCGATAATAGAGTTCCAGAAATGTTTCGAGAGCTGGATCAAGCGCTGGCATAAGTGCGTTGCAGTCGATGGGGAGTACTTTGAAGGGGACAATATCACTTTTGATGAATAAAACTTGTATTTTGAATTTTCTGAATTCCAGGAACTTTTTGATCAAGATAGTATTTATCTGGACAAATTATTAATTATTCATTATTGACTCGAAGATGTTCTTACCTTTTAACTCTCAATAATTTTATTGTAATCCAAAGTATATCATCGACTTCTGGGCAGAGATATCTTTCGAAAAGAACGTTCCCTTTTTCAAAATTGATATTGTCGATTATTATTTTTTATGTTTCCAGAAGAACGTGTTTCTCTTCAAAAATTTACAGACCAATTATTATCTTCCATGTTATTCGGAGTGATACATCTCCGCTCAAAATTAAAAGATTAAAGAAGACCTACCAAGATAACAAAGATAAAATAATATAATAATAAAAAATAAAAATAATAAAAAAGAATAAATGCGAAATGTTATTCATGTAAACAATAACGTACCTTGGCCGATGAGACATGCCACATTCACGCAAGATAAGTTCATATATCGCACAATTTTCAATTTATCAATAGATATCGCGCAACATACTCCTATTAACTTTATTGCAATAGATATGTGCATAATTTCATTGCGTGTATATCATTCTGCTATATCTTCAATTTTGATTAGGATTTCATTCAGATGATGTGACAACATGAATGTTGTCTAGTAGTGCACGATAAAAATTTCTGTGATTATTACGTATACACAGTATTGGCGAAATAGATTTGTTTACTTTATACCGTTATTTCCTGTTATGTAAAAATGCGCAGTTATGTAAAATTTGCTGCGTAAAAAATCGAGCGCATAAAGGAATACGGATATTATATAAGTATAGAGACGTTCGTAATTATTTTTCAAAAATGATACTTTGGAAAATAACTTTATGATGAATAACTATTTGATTTGGTTGAATTCGTATATAATTAAATTGATTCTTAAAATAATCTTTAATTTTATCAAAAAAATTTAAATTTAGAAAAAAAAGTTAAATGGTAGGGATATGTAAATAAATAATTTTCAAAAATATTTTTTGTTATAATTATAAAGTACTCTTAAAATCATCTAACTTTTATTTCAAACATTTTTTATCTCTTAGTTTCGACAATATTTGTTTCGAAAGAAAAAAATTTTTTTTTTTAAAAGTATTTCACTCCTTAAAAGTGAGATAGGACACGTAAAAAAAATGCGTGCCATTTATTTGTTTAAAAAACAATGTACTCAAAGCTCATCAAAATCAAGAGAATTGTTGAGTCCCTTTCCTTGTAAGGTAAACTAATAATAATCAATTATCACACATTTCGCAGTTTAGCTGGATCCATTTTTTTCGTCGATAAGGCGCCCAACAGAAGATAACGAGCACGAGATGTAAGGTGCTCGAATTAAAACTTAACTTACTCGGAAATGTCTGGAAATGTGCCTCATCGATTTCAATAAGTATCGAATGTGCTATAGAATTATTAAAAAATAATAGAAACATTCAAAGGTTATTAAAATCAATAAAAGATACTTCCAAACTTTCCTTGCTAGATCTAAAAAGAGAGAGAAGGATCCGTTCGAAACTTCTTCGAACGAAAAAGGATAAGTTTCATTCGAGGCGTTCTAAGATTTTACGCATCTCATAGCTGTTTCGTATGTTAAATAGAGTCGAAGGATCAATCGTTCGTCGCGAGAGCGATGGATGAGAGATCGACGTAGAAAAGATTCGATAATTAAATTAGTAGCTTAAAAGTAAATGACAAAAATGCCCTCCTGTGACATGGCTGTAGAGAAATGTCGTGTCCCATTAGAGTGCGATAAGATCGTAAATATAGGCTTAGTAAATGCAACATTCAAGACTTGCACTTTGTGGAAAAAGATATTGTCTTAATAGAGATGTGCAAAATATGGATAGATTTAAATCGATTTAAATTAAAATATGGATCGAATTAAGATTCAATTCTATTCAGATCTGAGTCTTTATGATTCAAATTCAACTAAAAAATTTCGGATCTAAGAGGTTCAAATACGAATTACATACACTTATTGATATTCTTATAAAACCATATTTCTTGCTAAGTAAAACAGAAAGAAAATTTTTTTATTATCTATATATTAGCATTTAATCTAATAATATGTTGTTAATTAAAAGTCACGTTTTAATAATTCCATTTGATTCAGGAGAAATTTTGTCAATTTGAATCGATTTGATATCCAAATAAAGAAATAAAATTCAATTCAATGTAAGAATCTTAATTTGCACATCTCTATGTCTTGATCGATTCTTCGAATGATACCAAACTTTACTTGTCAAATTAGAGAATTATTTAATAAATTTTAGCTTTTGAAGTAATTTCTTTTACTTAACATTGCTGTCTCTTGCTACTTGAAACTTCTTCGCAGAATGCGAGATACAGGATTCGCGATCCTATTTCCAGGCCACAGAATGGCATTGGTGCTTCTAAAGTATCGCGATACTTCGTTGCTTTCTATGATTGCTGAATGACCGATATTGCTGTCTCTGTAATTGCTCTTCCGTCTCTACAGATGCTTGCTGATGTTGTCGTTTGCTCGGAAGGGGCAGCCGCGATTGTCAGTTGTCTTTGCTCCATGTGATCAAGAGTTTTCTCAATGGCTCGTAGCCGTTTCTCCAAACTAGTAGTGCCCAAAATACCCACCTGCAGCTGCGGTCCCAATGGCAAAATTGCAAGTAACCACCATGCCCATGATGGACCGTCTGGTAAACGTGGCCAATCCTCTTCCATATCTGGCATACGTCCGAACACTCGTTGAATCTCGGACTTCTGAGAGATCGACACTGTGTCCCACCATCTTCGGCCTTTTGCTCGTACCTGTGAAGTTAAGGAGATAAGTAAATTGTCAAAAAATTGATTGTATTTTTATTGTCGTCATACAAAATATATTTTTATTTTCTCTTTTTAGCCAATTAATATTATAAATAAGAATATTAATTTAAAAAAAAAAGAGTAAAAAAAAAATAAATAACTAAAACCAAATTAGCATAATAAAATTAAGATAACGCTATAATTTTATCATTAAACGAATATACAGAAATGCTAAAAGTTGTAAATTGATATTTTTGTGTTATAATGTAAATAAAAATAATTTTTGTAATTAGAATACTTGATTTAGTTTATTGTATTTTATTACCGTTCATATAATTTTTACCTTATCATGAAGCTCCAGAAGGTTTAATAATTGATCTTGTTGTACGATGGTATCCCTGAGAAATTCCACTTGTGCTGTATCGTAACCATCCTTTTCTCCACCAGAAAGAACTCTAAATCTTCTACCACCGACCGTGCTAAGAATACTGCAACCATCTTTGAGCAATACTCGATCTCGAATGTCTAAGATAGTTCCATATTCCGCATATCTAAAAGAATGGATTAAAATATTAATACTTTTAGATATATATAAAAGAAAAGGTATTATTAATTATACATCCTTGTACATAAATAATTTCTCTTATTTCTCTGTTATAGCAAGTTTTAATAATATTGTGCAACATTTTTAAACTTTTTCATGTTTTATGATATGTGATAGATGCTTCTGATAGATTTTTTCCGTAGATTACGAATCGGATTTGTAATTGAAAATGTTGCAGTTGCGTGCTTTTAAAAACTATGTTACAAAAATTCAAATTTAAAAAAGTTAAAAACTACAAAAAAGTCAAACTACAAACTACAAAAATTCAAAAACTATAAAAAATTCAAACTTTAAAACTTCAAACTAGTATTGTTGAACTAATTTGAGCAATTTGAAAATCTTATTGATATAATGGCACACTGAATAATAAATTTCATGACTGTGCAGAAAAGAAGCTGTATTAGTGTATCTATATATATATATATTTTCATAAACACATTCTGTAATATTTTCAGCAATATTTTACTTTTTTAACGATATATAATTTTATAACCAAATACTGTGTATTTTTAAACATAAGCATTTAAAAATTTATTTTTGTAAGGGACTCATTACCACCTTCCTATTTCCTTTTGTTATGCAGTATAATTACATTCTTATAAATTTCGTAAATTTTATAAATTCTTAAGAATATATAATATATATAAATATATTTCATTTTGAATCCATATTGAAGAATATTTTAACAAGAATGTAATCATTAAGTTAAAAGAGGATCGTTATACTATCTTCTTTTCTAATATTAATATGTAATCTAATATGATATTAATAATATTAATAATATAATATTAATATGTAATCGAATATAATATATGTAAACTTCATGTAATCATGCATCGTATATTATAAATGTATATATAAATTGTAAACAAAAGTTTCTTCTATTCACGTTTTAATTAATCATTATTTTATAAACAATATATTAGTAATTAGTGTTTGAGTATTGATCTTTTGTAATAGATTAATGTCACAAATTAAGATTGATTAAAAGAGAAGTTAAAAGTTCAAATTTATCAATATTTAAAAATTACATAAATGCATTTCAATATATTAATTTAAATTGTGATTATGTATAAATAAATTTAACTTAAAATTATATGTAAAATAAAATCTGTATTACCTCTTTGTGCCTGTTGCTTCTTTATTGAGACATGCAGCAATTCCGAACTGGCGCATTCCGCTGTCCACACATCTTCTGACCATCAGCCTATATCTAGGCTCGTAGACAAACAGGGGACAGGCAACGCAGGGAAATGCTGTCGTACAAATAAAAACAGCAATCTGTTCGTTATCCAAAAGTCCCAGTCCTTGGACCAGTTCGAGCTGATGACTCACAGCTCTGGAAGTATATTCCGCGGGCGCCACTGTTTTAAGCGCTTTCTCTACGAAATCCGTTACAGTTTTTTGGCTACTGGCTAGATACTGAAAGCAAAAAAAAATTAATAAAATAATAAAATAGTTAAAGTTAATAAAATAATTTAAGTAATTATGACAAGTATAATCATATGCGTTCATGATATCGATTTCAAAAAAGCAAATAAATTTTCTAGAACGAGTATTTTGGATCGGGATTTGTACACTTAAGAATAGTACATATGTGGATGCAAACTATTTAAGATAAAAAAATAAGAAAAGAAAAGAGTTACTGTTATATAATATATTATTTTATATGGTATATTATTTTATATGGTAAATATCGTTATGTAAGGATACTTGCTTATTTTTTTTCAGCATTAGAATACTTTCAATTTTGTTTTAAATTATTTTTCGTAAATGTTACGAATTTAAATATTATATATATTTAAATATTATATAATAATATTGTAACATCCCAAAAAGAAATATGACTTATATAATATTATTAGTTATATCCAATAGCAAAAAGAGAATGTCGCAAGAAGAATATTTCTAAAGAATCTAAATTCTAAAGAAATGCAATCATTGATATATTATGGAGATAAAATAAAAAAAAAGAGTGTGCTATAAGATCGTTGACGTCGTCATCCTCATCGTCATTAAATATAATACAGACGATTGATAATGACGCCACGAATGCGGAAGCTCGTGACGAACCGCCTTGACGACCGCAAACAATAATCATTTCAATCTGCAGCATCGTCGTTAACCGCTAGAAAGCATCGTATCTCATTTATGGACAGGTGTTGTTACGGAATATTTCGCGTCAATGCATTTCCCTGCCAAACTCTTTGAGATCAAGAGCTCACGAATAACGAACAAATTTCAAGAATTCTTTAAAGAAAAATGTGGAATGTATTAGTTATATAAATGTAAATTATGACTGTAATAGCGAAAAAAGAAAAGGCTGACTAATAGTTTTGAATAAAGGCAACTAACACTATTCTATGCTGTAAATAATCCAAAGTTTTAATAATTTAAAGACAATTCCATTTCATTGAATTATAATGGAATTTATAGAAAAAGAAAAAAACAGCTTTTTTTAAATGCATTGATTTATTAATTCTATTTATATAATACTTGATTTTGAAAATAAAATTATTTTAAATTCTTTTATAAATCTTAAACTCTTTATATTTTTATTAAAATTAATTCTTTGTTGTTTAAGTTATGTTACATAACTTTTATATAATTATAGAGCTAATTTGAAAAACAGGATTATAAAAATGTAATAATTTATTATACATATTAATACGTAACTGAATCAAACTTTTGCGTGAAAATAATAATACTATTCAAAGCATTTCTACAAAATTAACATTTATATAGAAGTCCTCTTACGTCAGCTAAAGATGTAACACACAAAGGACAAGCCGAAGAGTAATCCAGGCAACGGTCCAGACACATCCAGCAATAGGTGTGACCACAGGGTGTCGTGACGGGTTTCCAAAGCAGGCGACAACATAAGATGCAATCCAATTCTCCGGCAGTACCGCCGGAAAGAGTTGGCAAGAGAATTTCGGCGGATCTCGATTCGATTCCTACAAATAGCATCATCTTAAGATATTTTTACGAATATAAAAAAAGTGTTTGTATCGGTAGACGACAATACTTACTTTTCAATTTTTCTATATCCTGATATACACGATCTAAACTTGCTTGTAGCTTTGTGTTGACTTGCGGTACGATGGAGGATCTAATTCTTCTGTTTATTGTCTGTAAAATAAAAAGAATAAATTGAGTAAGTAAACCTTGAATAATTGTGTAAAAACTAAACAGATAGTTAAAGATATATTAATAAACAGAAATAAAGCTTAAGAAATTAAATAAGTAAAAAAATATAATAAACGAATAATAAAAAAGACAATTAGTGCAATATTTATTTTACTGTTAATAAATGATGATTAATGCTGTCGGTGATACTCTATTTTTCTTCCTAATGATACTGTTAACGATAATCATACTTGCTGAAATGTTTAATAATAACTTATTACACTTTGTGATTGTTTTTTGTGATTGTTTATCAAATGATATATAATTTTATTTGAATTCTTTTTATCAAGTATAAAAAATATCTAACAAGTCACAAAATCAGATATTTTTTTTAAAAAAGCACCTGTATGAATTCTTCTTCGCCGCTGCTGTTGTCCTCGCAATCGGACCTGTTCAGAGTAGCGCGTCGACTGCGATTGGAATTCATTAGTTGATGACGATTTCTCGTGCGTAACGCGCTCTTTGTTAAACTGTATGGCGTACGTGATGACAGGACATTTTGCCGATGTACCTTAGGCGACAGCACTCTATGCAGAATCTATAGCACATAATCACAAACTTAATAACATGTATCATGTATCAATCGAATAAATTTATATACTAAAATGATTAGCAAGTAAATTATCAGAGTAAATTAATTACTTTACGAAGCAGATTCTTTTAATTGTAAGTATTGAAATGTTTTACAAGATAGAATCATATATAATTAAACCTTATTGTTAAAAATAAGTTTACTTAATTTATGTAATTTTAGTATTACTTTATAATACAATACATTCGACTTAAGGTATTAATTATTTAACTTTTTATATTAGAATTTATATATAGATAACTTTTGAGTTTTTTAAATTCAAATAGACGTAGAGTTTTATAATAAATAAGTATAAAAAATAAGTATATAAAAATATTAATATGCATTAAAACAATTAAAAAATATCTTTTTTGCTAAAAAGGAATTTAGCAAGGAGTAAAATTCTTTTTGAATTGATATTATAAGATATTGTCATTATTATGAGTAGAGTTAATTATTATAGAATAGAGAATCTATTATTTTAACACAAAGAATCAATATTAAGAATTAATAAACTAACATATAATTTCAAATGAAACTTTTGCTAGCAATAAACAAATTCCACTTGTTTCTTTAACAATTTTTTCACGTATTTTTTTCTTGACGTGAATATATGAGATGCTTCTAATTGTAAGATTGACGGATATTCAACTGGTCGCTAAATCGACGCGATTAACGCATGAAATAACATAGTTGAGTAATCCCAGACATTTTCGGACGATGAAAGTAAAAGTGCGCCTTCCATAATACCTAACCGACGGATTCAGCGGGAAAGAATGATTCCCTGTCTCTTACATAAGTGGCGGTGCAGCTTGCATCAATGATTCTGCCATCGGGCACTGCATCGCTTATGTAATCGCCGTACGCTCGAAATTCAACATGCTCCGCTTTTTAAATTATTTAGCATCAAAATTTGACGTGACCAGTTGTATTGAATTCTTTAATATTCATCGATTGTTATTATATATAATTGCGTTGCAGACCTCGCAAATATTCGCGTGTGACGCAATATTGCGAAACTTAATGTCGATCGAGCAGCTTCAATGTCAAATATTAATTGAAATACAACATCTCATGCCTTAGCTTGGACACACAATTGGTATTTCGGTTGTGATCGTTTTAACAGTATTAAACAATTTCAAGGTAAGATATCATTCAAATCTTTACGTAAGAAAATCTCCGCAGTTTTCAAAACAGAGAACAACAAGATGCGACGTTACATGCATCTCAAGAGAGAAATTGACAGATGAATGAATAAGAGTTTCCTTAAAAGATGTGAGAATAAGAAATTTTATTTAAAAGATTCGACGCAGAAGAAAAGGATTTTACATTATGTATGTACGAGAGGGTAGAGAACGCAGCGGCGAGCGCGGAGGCCGTGCGTCACACGGCAGAAAATCGATATATCGACGCTGTCGCGAGCCGCGTAAAACACGTGGAAACGGCACATTTGTTCGCGAGAGTAGCGTAGTATCCATTTTGCTCGCAAATATGGTTATTGTTGCTCCTGGCGTACGGGTCACTCACCTGACGACCATCGTACCGAGTCATTAAGGCTGCGTAGTCGGCAGTAGTTGTGCCGGAAACGCCGTGGCGCGCATTTCTTTTGTGTTAGTGATGCTCTCCGGATAGAGATGCATTTGATTCCCCGCGGCGCATTCCATCAGTTACACGATAGCGATTGCTCCGCAAGGAATGTAGATACTCTTACTTATAATCAGACTACGGATTGTCTTATTTTTTTCGTTCAAGAACTTGTTCTATGAGTTACAAGAATATTACAAGAACTAGATGAATTTGTGCAACTCGAAGTGAGCATAGTCAGAAATTTTCCAGTAATAAAAAATTATCGAGTCGATGTAAATCTCTCTCGATGTAACTCTCTCGATACACTTCGACTTAATAATTTTTAATTACCGGGAAAACTTCAATTGTTTGCGCGCAATTTTATTTATTAGAGAATAATCGACGCTGTAGATAGTCAATTAATTTTAAACCTTACAGTTTAAACCTTATAGTTTAAAAGTTATTCAAACTTATGTAATAACTCGTGTTGTACAATTGGAACAAATATATTTCATTAAAACTTTCAATAAAATAATATTTGATAATAGAATATTTGTATAGCTTTTACAATAAAAAACAACGTGGGAAAACATACTTTGGTTAATTCATGGCGTACAGCTTGTGGATTTTTATCAATAGCCACGCTAATGCAGAGAGCATAGAGCGCTTCTTCGTGTCTTCCAAGCGCTGACAAAGCTATTCCTCTTCTGTAGTGTCCCTAAGACAAAAATATATTATATAATATTAAATTACAAAAAAAATTATATTTTATATTGAAAATATAAATTTTATAAGAAAAATATAAATTTTAATTTTAAGTAATTTAATGTGCTATAATTCAATAATAATTTTTATAGTAATGAGATTATAATAAAATTTGTATTACTATATGCACAATATATTATTAATATTAGCTTATATACTGTTACGTATTTTAATAATACATATACACAATTGATAAATTAAGGTTAAGATAAATGTTTGAATATTAGATTTTATTTTAGAGCATTTTGCCAAATTTGTTAGATAAAAATTGTTAAATAGAAATCTGCATTTCGATTTAAGGAGTAGACACATGTTGTTGTTTATACATGTATCGAGTATATGTATAAGCTTTGGTTTTGTATTTCCTCACCTTGCCCCAGTCTGGTCGCAATCTAACTGCATGATCAGCGTCCGTGAGAGCAGCTAAAGGTCTATTCAACAGGAGCAAGACGTGAGCCCTGTTGCTAAGGTGGAGTGGACTATTCGGTGCTGAAACATGAGAATATAAGTTCGTAAAATGTCCGAATGGTGGACGAGTTCTAATTTGAAAAGCTTTAAGATTCTGTAAAGAATTAGAATAATTTTTTTTTCTATCTTAAAGTGTTTTAAAAGTAGAGTAAATGTGATCAATACCGGCAAATGCTGTTTCATGACTAATGATAGTATTATGATTCACGCATTCCACAACAACAATAGAGATGTAAAGCAGATATTTTACAAATAAATTAATAATTGGAAATATTTAATGGCGCACAATGGCGTATTTCACTATCTTTTATTTATAAATTTGCATATTTATGATGCAATATTACATGTATGACATTTAAACGCATCGAACGAGTATTTGAAAGAGCATTGCATCATTGATTCATACCTTGGTGCATATTTTGCATAAGAATGCACTTATATTGTCATGCATAAATTCCGAATAGTCTAAGAGATTTTTTTTACAGTTAACAGTCTGGACTTGTTTAATTTCGCAGAAATTTGTCTCGTAAAAAAGCGTCGTATATTTGCGGCAAAGTACATTTTATAGAAGCGACCGCGGACGATGTCATCGGCCGATGCAGACGGCGGCGACGGCGGCAGCGGCGGCGGCACGTCCTGGCATTGTGAGCAATGTCATTGCCTTCATAGCTAGAGTCCCTTACTTGGACGAAGAAAAATTCCAACGCTCACGTCAGTATTGCGAATATTAAAAGTAGTTTACCGAGATTTTTTATGTCCATAATAAAATAAATTTTAAAAAAATGCGAGATTTTTTATGTCCATAATAAAATAAATTTTTAAAAAATGCGTTTTATAAAAAATAAACTATCACGTAATTTCAGATTTTAACATTTTGAAAATATTAATTATCTAACCAATATTTTAATTATTTTAAATTAAATATAAAATGTAAATTATATTTGTAAAATGTTTTATAATTATCTTAAAAATATTTGTAAAGAAAAGACAATTTATTTTTATAAAATTCTCAATAAATAATAATTATTAAGCAATTACTGTACAACCTGTAACGCGATGGCGATTTGTATACTCGCCTTATTTTATCTATGCGTGAACATCTATCTTTAAAATAAATAAGAAGCAGAATATGTATTAAATATTCATTAGTGATATACTTAGATTTAAATGCTGATTTGCAACGTTAGAAAAAAACCTCTATCTTTGGTATACTGAACAAATACAAAGAGCGATCCCTATATATAAGCCAGCCGGCTTATGTAACTTATCTTTTAATATTGCGAAACTTGAATTTGAAGACCTGATTTGAAGAAACCTAATTATTGCGCGAATATTGTTGTAAATCTTTTATCTTAAACTTGAAAAATTTAAACCTGAAAAATTTTGTTATTATTGAATTACATGTGTAATTCCTTTAAATTTATTAGAAACATGTTCGCAATTTATTTTGCTAATACATTATTATTAAAAATTAGCATATAATTTTTTATAGTCAAATATATATAATTTCCGTTTTAGGAAAATAAAGTATTTTAAAATTTAATTATTTACATTT
>NW_017259323.1:1370393-1376334 GCF_001594045.1 Atta colombica
GAGAATATTAAATTTTTTATCATAAATCCTTCTTAATTAAAAAAATTAATTTCGTGATCGTATAAAATGATATACATATTAATTTCGGAATTTACAAAAAAGTCAAAATTACTTTAATTTATACATATTATTTTTCTGCAGTAAGAAAAGATTGGTTGCTGCAACAATTTAGATAATAAAATATAGTATTTTTAATTGACTGCAATAATTAGTTTTTGATTGTAGCAGCAAATTTTGCGTTAGCCTATCAAAATCATATGACATTGCGAATAGGCTAACGCAACTAAAAATTTGCTGCTACAACTAAAAACTGATTGGATTAAAAATGCTATGCCATATTTTACTATCTAAATTGTTGCAGCAATCAATCTTTTCTTTCAGTGTAAAGTTATTATTATTGATATATAATCATATATAATTATATACAGTCATATATAATTATCGAGAAATCAAGTTATATTTCCAATTGCATTAATTATATAAATATTTATGCGTGCAAAGGAACGTAATTTCCCGCGTCAAGCTATAAGAAATACAACGGGAT
The DNA here is from genome assembly GCF_001594045.1 of Atta colombica. Classification (NCBI taxonomy): domain Eukaryota; kingdom Metazoa; phylum Arthropoda; class Insecta; order Hymenoptera; family Formicidae; genus Atta; species Atta colombica. Next base: position 1,370,938 of record NW_017259323.1, read on the forward strand.
ATTACTGAACAAGTTCATTCATTAGCGTGATCATTCTTTGAATACATTGTAAAAAATGCTCTTCCTGTCTGTTCGATCGAATGCCAAGGTCCGCCTCGAATGATCGATCGTTTGCTCACCGCAGGCAATCGACCCGATCATTAGATCGTGCTTCCTAACAATCTCTCATTTAGACTAATCTAAATCATTACTGCATAAATCCTATAACCTACTGTATGACAAGTATTTATTAAATAAGTTGACTTTCTTCTTTCAAAATGTCATCAGATTAAAACTTGTGTATCCTTAGTAGTATCTGAACTTTTGATATTCAAAAACACAACACAAAGAAACCAAATCTGTGCAGATATTATTGTTTATATCTTAAGAAATTAATGAAATTTTAAAGGATTATCAAATTACTATTTACTTAAATTTATTAGTAAAAGTATGGATTCCTTTTTAAATAAAATTCTAAAGTTGACAATAATAATTACGTAATCATTTTTATGTATTTCAGATTACAATTCAGACTTGTCAAACACAATTTCTCAGCATGTCTTAAATCGCAAAATGAAAACTCAAAAATAGCTATACTATTTAGATTTAGCTTTTTAAATTTGATATTTACTATAAAAACAGAAATTAATCAAATTTGCAATTATAAAACCGAGGCTGTCAAATTATTATTCTGAATCTAAAAGATTAAACAATTTTGTTGTATTTATGAGATTTCTAAATTATACGATGATGCACTGACGCACACAGAAAGGTTCGATGCCGCGTGCTCAACCAGGCGCGACAGACGGCTGCTGACCTTCGTTGGAAAGAAGACGAACGGTTTGGAACGAAAGAAAAAGAGAGAAGAGAGAGAAGAGTGAGACTGTCAATGCCGAGTTCGAGAACCGAGTTAACGGAGCGTCATACGGAGAATATACTCTTCTAAAGCGCTCACGTGAAAATCGGAGCAATAGCTGTTGCTACACATGCTGTTTTGTGCATTCTTAGCATTCTCGAGAATTGGAATCATGACAGATGGCGTGTCAAGGGATTAAGAATGTATGGGTTGTTTAGTCTTCACAGATTGTAAATGTGATAAATTAGTGAATTTCTTATTAAAAGAACTTCTCTTTTAGTATGTGAAAATTTGACAAGAAATCATGAGTTTCTCTCTCTCTCTCTCTCTCTCTCTCTCTCTCTCTTTGTGATCATTTCACTTTTATAGATTATTAAAGTGAGATTTAATTCTTTAAAGTAAAGTGTATGTAAAATGAATCAAATATATTAAATACATGTTGAAAAAATTAGTATTAATTTAATTAACGAATATGAATTTATTGGCCTACATAATACTTTATATTTTATATCAAAATGATGAAACTGAATAAAATTCTCTTAATTCTCTATAATTCATATCTTTATGAGTATATAACCATATACAACTATTTTGTAATTTATAAAAACAGTTATTTATACTCTGATAAAGAATTTCGTTTTTCCTTTACATAATTAAAAAAAAAAATTTTTTTATTTTCAAGATATTGTCGACATATTCCCTACTTTTTCAGATAATAAATTGCTTAAAAAATCAATTATTTTTAATTTATTGAATCCTCATATGTATGGCAGCCTAATTTACGAATGTGGACATTTTGCAACGGTCTTCCTCCGAGTTGTATGCGGAGCGCAATGTAACTGCATCCGGCCGGCCGCTGGCCAACCACGAAGAGAGAAGCGGGAAGGGAAAGAATACAGCATAAACCGCCGCATCGCGAACGCGTCGTGCGGACTGAGCCGCGCTGGTGCAGCTGCAACAGTCGACGCATCGTCGTTGCAGCGGAGTAGACGTCACCCATGCCGACGCGGCACGGCGCAAACAGCCGCGCGTTACGTAAAGGTCGGTCACCCGGCTCGGCGGCGCGTACTCTATCGTGCCGCCGCCGCCGGCACCGCCACCGCGCGTGGTCGCCACCGCCGTTGTTGCTAGCATCGCATCGCTGATGCTGCTTGCCACGTGTAATTATCGTCTTCGTTTATAGGGTTTACAGAGACGGGAAGGTTCTCTCGATTTAGCAGGATGTCATAAAATAACCATGGCAATAATGAAATTTAAGTGTCTCGTGAATTATTATCATTGTTGGAAATGAGAGGATTCTTGATTAAATGAAAGAATAATTATAGCTATTAAAATAATAATAAGATTTTAATCGTTACTTGTACTACGGAAATATTTTTATTTATGAAAATAGAAAAATTAATCTTTATCCTCTTTCTTATAACAATTGCTACAATTGCTGTAAAATATTTTTTTATAATTATAGAAATAAAATTTATTTGCATAAAAAGAATTAGCATCTTTTTGCATGGAATTAAAAAAATTACTTTTTATTAATACATTATAGAACTAGACTTTTATTATTAGAACTAGATTTTTATTCAATTATAATATACTTATATTTCAGCATATAGATATCTGCTTTATAAAATTATCATAAAATTACTTGTAAAAATATAAATATTTAAAGTATATGAGAAAATATACCGTTGATATAGTGCAAAATTACAGAATATATTTATATTTATATGTATATGTATTTGAATAGAACTTTAATCATATATTTTGCATTGATCTACGATCAATACAATAACATTGTTTTATATTATAAGTTTAAGAAAAAAAATTTTGATACACTTTTTATATATATATCAATAGTTCAATTATTGTATCATACAAAAGAGAAAAAAAGATATTTATGTATGTAAATAAATAGTGTGCATAGTGTGCAGAGTAGGACAATATTGCGTCATAAAAGTTATTATTTTATAAAATTCTAAAAAAGTCTCTATTAAAATAACAAAATATTTGTAAAACAATGTAAGGTAAAAAATTTTATTATTTTTATATAAAAATAAATGTTTATATAAAAATAAAATCTTCACAATACATGTATTAAAAATTATGTTTTATGTGAGTTAATAAATTAACTACAAACGCGTCAATGTGCTTTATTTGAGCCATTCAGCAGACACTAATGATGATCCGCCAGCCAGCAAGATGCATAATATATCAACATGTGTAACATCTTATTGGTTATCTGTGTGCCGCAGGGGTCATATATACTTATATATATATATATATCTTGTCTTTCTATTCTGGCAACGATCAATAATGCTCCACGTGTCGTACATGGTGGAGTGAACGTCGTAATTCCGCCACGCGTCATTTGCCAAATTATTAGCAGGTATTTCTCTTGAATGTGTCTCTTTGCATCATTTGTGTTAATCGATCTTAGTAAAATAATATGATAGTTGCATTCAAGCTCTCTCTCTCTCTCTCTCTCTCTCTCTCTCTCTCTCTCTCTCTCTCTCTCTCTCTCTTTTATGACCGAAATATAAACACTACAAATAAGTTTTTTTTTCTTTTTTAAAGATGCATGGAACAAAAGTGCAATATAATTTAATGAATTTACAAAGAAAACTTGAAAGGTATAGTATATACAGGTTTGTTTAAAAAAATCACTCAGCATTTATGTAATATAAATTTAAGCAATTTATATAATAATTTATATAATATTAATATTATAATTTAAATTCTGGTATGAGATCGCAATGTCGTATTGGTTTAATAATATCTTAATCTTTTATTACATCTAAAAATAAATTTACTTATTTTTTTATTAATTTTTAACTGTATATTTGATTGCAATTATTTCACTCAATTCACATACGCAGAAAAGTCATTATTTCTAACATTCTTTCCATTAAATTATTTTCATCATTACTCTTATTTTTTATAAAAACTAGAAGATTTTTATTAATGATTTTCCTTGCGCGATTTTATTTGCGCGATTTATTAATACTAAGAATTTAAGAAATTTGCGACTACGTTAATCTGGAAAATATCGCGTGAAATTCTTTTGAATGCTGTTAAAGTTATTTCATTAATTTGACCGCATTTCACACTCAAGACGTCACAAGACAAAAATAGAGAAATAACAATTTTAAATGATTTTACGGAAATTTAGTTTCTCAAAATAACTTGGACATTCGATCCAGTGAGCAGTTCCAGTTGAGTTACATAAGAATAAAATAATTTTTTGATGGTATCACGACGAGTTATTTTTCAACCTACAATTTAATATATAACGTGTCGGATAAAACTTCATTCGAATTTTGAAAACAAATTAAGTCATCAAATGAGTAAGATAATTTCAAGTAATATAGTTTGTTACATAATTGTTAACATCTTAACTAAATATTTAAATTTATTGTTAATAATATAGTTTTTATAGTGTTATTTTATTCTAACTACTGTACGAGGAAGATATTTCGTTAGAGTTGCTTGTTTTTAATAAAAACTATTATACTATCTATAAGAGAGATATCAAATTTTCTTTAAATTTCATTATCAATATTTGCATACAAATTAGAATCTAATAGATAATAATATATTAATGATACGAACTATACTTGTTTAATACATCTTGTTTAGGCTTTTTAATGTTTTCTAGAAAGTGAATTTTAATATTTAAAATTATTAAAATTTTGTATTATTAATTTTGTTATAAAATTTTGATGTATAATAACTTATCATAGAGGAATAAAAGTATGTCCTTTTTTTCTCAAGTTTTCATTTTTTTTCTGCAAGCAGTTAAAAAATAATAATTTTGAAATATCGTTTGTAGTAAATGAGCAATACATATTTCGATATGCATATATGCGCGCGCGCGTGTTTTGTGTGTGTGTGTGTGTGTGTGTGTGTGTGTGTGTTGTGTGTGTGTGTGTGTGTGTAATAGGAGTAGCAACTATATAAATGAATCGAAGTGGAAAATAGATAAGCAAAATATGTGTAGGAAATTATGATGACTACGACCGCGCAATTCCTCGAACGAGAGCACGGAAATCATTGTTTATCGCCGACTGACACGTCTCGCCGACGTGCCGTGCTCATTGTAAACGGTAATATTATGTAACGGCGGTTACATATATCTATAATAGACGTCGGCGACATATATAATGGACGATTAACTAAAGACGTAGACTCATCAGATACCTACTATTTCCCTTGATAAATTCGATATCCCATTTTTGTAGTGAGTAATGATTAAAATATTGTCGTTGAGCATATTAAAATGAATAGAAATATAATATAAAATATGAACCATGATATATATGATGTTTTAACATTTATATAGCATAATATAATTTCCGAAAATGGTATATAATTATTAATTTTAAAAAAGAAGTAATAAAATCTAGCTGAAGTTTGGAGTAAGAATGGAATAATAGTCTGACAGGTAATAAATATTTATTCAGGATTAATTTCTTGTAACATTGTAATACTTTATAATTAATATTATAAAATATATTTCCATTATGTAATATACTTCGTATTATTAATTTATAATTTTACTTTAT
>NW_017259323.1:1376350-1385143 GCF_001594045.1 Atta colombica
CCTCCTATCGATGAACTGTAATCTCTATCTGTAATTCTCCGGGCGTCTCTCGCGCCCGGATATCCTCCAATATATATATATATATATATGTGTACACACACTTGCATATATTACTTTATACATATATTACTTTATACATATTTGTGTAATATATTTCTAATAAAAACAGAAATGTTTCCTTTAATGACATTTTATTTATTTGGTACGTTTTAAATTTTATTATTTTTTTTTATATTATACATTAATTTTTTTAACAGATATTTCGTAACTTTTTTGCAAAATTTATTATATTGTAATGACCCACTTTTGCATCACGCAAGAATTTCTGTTCCACTTGCTAGATGCAATTACTATCGGGAATTATCTCTGGAAAGTGTCTCGACTTTCTCTTAGCTACAGAAAGCGCCTCTCGCTCTTCGACATGCGATAGTAATGGTAACCTTCATCCGTGGTTTCGCGCATAGCCAAGGTGCCTTTTCATGGTCAAGTACCACAGCCGGTGATACTTCCGCTCGATCGAGTTTCCCGACTGTCTTCGACCTACTCTCTCTCAAAGAAAGATCTTCTTGATATATTTTTACAAATTTCTTGTATCCATGTTTTCAAAATTTTATAATATTATATATTTATTTATCTCAAAAAATTGCACAAGAACAAAGATAGTTGTTTCTTCTAAATTTTTCAAGCGCTGAATATGCTCTCGTTTACTTAATTGTTCTATTATGTTTCAATTTCGAGAAATATGTGGTTAAAGTTGCAAAAAGATTGTTTTAATATATTTGGTATATTATTATAATATATGACATGTTGGAGAATTTGTATTACGATCAAAATTTAATTACATTGAAATTGCAACTTACATATGTCATTTTCAGAATCTATCATAATATTAATTATAAGTTAAACTTGATGATAAATTCAAGATGATATAAAAATATTTGAATTTTTAATTCATAGATTTTTTTCATATGGTTTATACATTAAATTTATTTTAAATTTGAATGAGCAGTAAATTTGAATTGAAAAGTATTTAGTAGATCTTTAATAGTTATGTCTATATAATTAAGATGTGATTTTGACGCAATACATTAATCTTACATTAATCATAAATAATTTATTAACCATAAGTGACGCAACAAATTTTTTTAAAGACTACAAGTTCCAAAGCATACTTAATTTTAATACTTAATAAATTACAATAAAAATTTTTATACATATCACGTATTACATATATAATTATCAAGTCATATATAATTATCATAAATAAATTAAAATAGACTCTTTCTATAATTTTAATTGTAAATTTCTCAACAAAATTATGATGTAACAGAGCAGTGGTAAATAGAATTATATTCGGTATCCAAAAAAACTACTGAAAACGATTAGCCTTGTGCTAAAAAATAAATTATTTTTGTTATACAATGTAATGATTAGATGAATTAATACAAAACAATATTTTAATTAAGAAAAAAAAGAATTATTCAACTATTAAACAAAGTATGTAATTGAAAATATAAGACTTGGAAATAATATCATGTTTGCGTTTAAATATTTTGTCGATTTTAAAATCTCGAAAAGCATTTGAAATTTAATAAATGTAAATATATAAATATCTATAGTGACACATTGTATTTCCTTAGATAAGATTCCAATAGTGTGAACGTTGCAGATTGGAGAGTACTCATAGATGTTTAATAATAACTGTGATACGCAAGAAACTCGTGCACATTTAAGTATCGATAACGTTTTGAGAAAATGCAATATAATATTGTAGATGAGATATCAATGTACCTACATATTATTATGTTGATAGAAATCAAAGCACAGGCAATGACATGTATCATAAATGAATTTATAATGCAATTATACAGTTAAAATTCAAAGCAAATTTATTTGGCGATACTAGAGCTCTTCATAAAATTTATCAAATAAACTTCTAAACAATGCTGATAATATTTAAGTCGCTCTCTTATCGCGTTCAGATTACGTAAAACTATAAAATTACTCTGTTGCGTATTTGGAAGAAATAGTATTTTTTTTGTAAATTGATTTTAAAATTTTATATAATTTATTTTTAAAAACTTTTTAAAATTATTTTAGTAAGAGAAAGAAGAAAGAGAGAAAGACAGCGTGTGTGCATGTAATTATTGTCTGCAAATATATAATAAGAGCAAAAAGTATTCGTACAAAGAAATTTGTTATAAAAAAGTATCTTATTTGTAGAAAATAAACATTAATTAGCAATTTTATACAATGAATGCATTCTGTTCTAACATAAACAAACGAGCTTCGCATGATTGATTTTAGAAGTTAAAATTCTCGTCTGTACAAATACTTTTAGAGCATTCATATGTTTTTAATTTTCGTTTATTTTTCAGATGATATATTTTGTATAATTAATACATTTTGGTACATTTTGGTATATTATTTTAAGAAACATATAATCTATTTTATTCTTTATGAATAAATTGTTAATTATCCAACAAAAAATGATCGTTAATTAAAATCATCGAATCGACGTCAAATTAATGTTGAAATCATCGAATTTATATCGATTCGACATCAATGATGACTCATTTCTCGCTGGATATTAATAATAATAATCACTTTTTAAAGATAAAGTTATTTAAAAAAAGATTTTCTCTGTATGAATACTTTTTGCACTAATTATTTTATTTTTAATTAGTATACTAAAGATATGTACTGATTCTTAAAGAGTAATTTTACTAGTGGACTGTTCTACTTTTTAATCACACTTGTCATCACTTAATGAATCATTATATCTAAACAGTGCATAATTAGGAAAATTACTTCTAGCTCATTTATTCCTTTTTTACTTTATAACTCATGTAATTTTATAATTGAAATGATTATATGTAAACTTCATACTAATGTTACTTCTAATTAACAATTCCCAAGAAATCTTGATTAACAGTTTCAAATTTATCAATGTTTACCAAAAAGTTATACCTGCTAGCTGATATATCGACATTCAGGATCTACCGATCAATTTCATCAGGATGAACAAAAGCCAGGAGCGCAGTCTGTGATTATGCGTAGCGCAAGTCCTTACATAACGCTTTTTATTACGTAATTGACAGAAATGCCGACCCTGCATACGCACGCGCGCGCGCTAGCGAAAGTCCCGTTGAGAAGTCTCCAAAATGATTAAAATTTCGATGGATTTGAGTGAGCATTTGCGCGATATGATATTAATTAATCTTGATATAAAAATAGATCAATTTTAATTATCAATCACTTTTATGATCCAATTAATTATGATCAATTTTATGAAAATATCTAAAGATATTTTAATCGTTAGAAACATTTTGTATGAACATTTGTATGAAACATTTGTATGAAAAGAGTTAAGAATTATTCAATTTTCTGAAGAAACTTCTAATTCATTCATTTACTTATTTTCTTTTATAAGAATATAATTGCATATGCTTATAGATTCTTAATCTGTTGATTAAATTTTATAACATTCAAGTTGGGCAGAAAAAACAGTGTGAGAAAGATCTAGTCTTTTTTCTCATCCTAAATTTATAAAATAAATATAGAGCAAATCAATATATTTTTCTGTGACGTAAAATAATTAGCATTTACCTAATGCAATATTTCGTATTTTTTAACTTAATGATATAATACTTGTATACATTATATAATTGTATTACGTATTATATAATCTATGTACATATTTTCTTCTTACATTGAAAAATCTCATAATCGAACTTCTATCAATTTTCTGTTATTTATATAAATCGAGTACAAACATTAGAAATCTTATACAACTAATATTATCGCTGATCGTTACTGATAAAATTATAAATTATTTTTCTTAAAAAGTTTATAAAACATTTTTTGTTAAATTGAGTCTGTAGAATTACAAGAACAAACATAATGGATATAAATGATATAAATTACATCAGATATGTTATATAATATCTATAATTATGTGTGCTGTCAAATTGAAGTTTGTATTAGTTTCATTCTATAAGACGTTTTCTTTTAAATATTTCGTTCGTCTCAAGAACTCAAGAGAGGAAAATTGTATCACACGTATCTATGTGATGTGCTCCTCGTTAGATAATATAACGATGGCCTCTAGGCGGCTATAGTCGAGGTTCCGCGCGCGCGGTGTCAACGTAACCATTTATATAAATCTATCGTTACGCAATCGGTCGGTCGATCTCCACCATTACGACGCGCGTCCTGATCACAGTACTAATGATTTTGTTACAATATTGAAATATTGAGCAAGTTATTTAAAACAATCAATATTTCACTTTCAATATTTGTATTTGATATATTCATATTTCAATACTTTGATCATCATATTTTGTTTAGCTCTTATTTTCGTTAATATTGTGAACAATTATATTGTTTACGTATTATTGTAATTCTTTATTAGATATTAATTATTTTTAGATAATTTTAAAACTAATATTTTTTAAATAAAAAAGAATATCAGGAAATAAAATATTAATTTTTTTAAGATCAAGTGTAACATTATATACTTATGTATATATGGTTGTTTTAGAGTTCATCTTTTATCATTGGCACAATACTTCTATATTTACTCAGTGTAACTCTAGTTATTTTCTACAAATGCATGAATATTTATGCATATTCTAATTCAGACTATCGAGAACGAGACAGTTTGAGAATATGTGGGCGGCAGCATATAATGTCCATATCAGTACTGTGTAGTTACGTATATATGTTATAGTATATAGCAGATTGACTTTATCATACGTGGGTTTGCCGCCTTCGCGATATTTGTTGCTTTCGCTATATAATGTACTTTATTTTGTATCGATGAATGCTTTATAGAAAAGATAGTCTCTCTTTTTCTCTTTTTTTCTCTTTCTCTCCATCTCTTTAAAAGTTTTTAATATAATTATATTCATATCTATTATATAATACATAAGTATATAATACAATAATATACAAATAATATTTAAATTATTTATAAATATAATTATATTACATTATCGTAGAATGCTAAAAATTATTGTCATTTATTTCATGATATTCATTGAGCCATTTTGGAATTAAATTACAAAAATGTGTAGATATTGATAATTTTTTAAATTAAAATTGAGAAATTGAAATAAATAAAAAAATAAATGGTCGAATGTAATTTTTTACAATAACGGTAACATCAAGAAAAGTCGTTTGAATTTTACATGTAATGAGTTGAAAAAGTCACTCGATGTTGGAAAAATTAACTCAGCATTTGTAACTTGTTACCTTTTAGTTACTTGTAATGAGTAACATTATTCGTTTTAACAAATTACCTTTTTCAGTAAGTAAACACGTAATGATGCAAGTTTTTCAAAGTGACTTTTCTAACTTTAGCACAATCTTAGCGTTTAGTCAGTTATCAACATAATCATAAAAAATTACAATCGTCATTATCAAATTGTTATCATAAAAAGAACGAAAAAAGCAGCGGAATAGTAATTCTTTCACATGACGTAAAAAGTAGATGACAAGAACGTCTGCAAATCGACTACAAGATACTATTTCCTTTTCTCGAATGCAACGGAAAGGATGAAACGGCGATGTATCTGTCGTGACACTCCGGAGTATGTTCTGCCGAAAATAAATCGGAATCCCCGATAGCGCGGGTCGACCGACCCCGACGCGCTGCGTCGCGACACGACACAACGTCGATTCATGGCGAATCGCCAGGAGAGCGCAAAGTTTACATAACAGAGGAGTTTGACAGTACGCCGGGCACGTGACCGCGGCCTCTATCTTATCTCAGCAAATACGCCTGTTCGACCGGCTGGTATGCCACGGCGTATGCATGCTCTTATTATTCCTTTTTACGTAACTGACGGTCGCGCGTATCGACCGACCATCCTAGACTCTCTGGGCGTTTCCCGCCAACTTGGTCCGCGGTTTCCTTCAACGTCGATATCCTCGGCTTCCGGCATCGTGCGGTGGACAAGATAAAATAATCAACTTTAGTAGATCAACCTTTGCTTTTTTCTCTTTCTAAATATATTTAAGTGTAAATAATGTAGTACATATAAGCATTTTGTATAATTTTAATGGAATTGTGAATTGATGTGAGACTGTTAAACATAAAAATTTTCTAACTCCAGGCATTACGCCTGCTGTAAGAACTTATTAAGATCTTTATTTGCTTTAATTCTGAACGTAAGTCTCATAATACTGAACATGTCAAACATCGTCTTATACATATGTATCTTGTTGATAGCTCTATATTTTAGCATAAGATTTTTTTGACAAGATTTTGTAGACAGGATTTATCAAGTCATACATCATATTTCAAAAATATATTTATTTTCTGCTTTACAAAAAGTGTTTAAAATTTCGAATAATTGTTAATATTTTGGACTAGAGAATAGAACTTTGTTGACGAAAGGGATGAGTAGGGTGTTATGTAAGTGTAATATTGATAAGAGGTCGTAATTTCGTATGTATAGAAGAACAGAGTTACAACGCATGTAGTCTTTTTCCTTAACGCAGAAGTTATGCAACGAGCTCACGTGGAGAAATCACGTGCATGAGAGCAACTGTCGTTCACAAAGTATTCGTTACATGCGATTAAAGATTTTACAGATTTTATCATCGTGATTTTGTCAGTTCGCGATATGACACTAGAGCACTTGCTGTCGATTACTGTTTGAACGTGCTTAATTTGAAATTTCTTGACAAATACAAGCTTTTTGAAATACCTCTCATGATATAATTATGTTTTAAGTTCACATTAAAAAAAAGAATTCTTAAAGAAATGCATAAATGCTTTAATCCAAGAATATTTTATGTTTAGAATAGCGCAAAGAACATAAACAATTTCCGACTAACAATAAATTATTCGTAAAATAAAATAAATTTTATTCTTAATTCAAAACAAATTTTATTTCAATAAAAGAATAAAGTTGTACTCGTTCAACATTAAATATGTTTTTATATTAGCATTATTTTTTCTTCAATGATATCTTTTATCAACTTATTTCGAATCTCCAGTATACTTTTTAGTAACATCAGGATGTCAGAAACCAATGCTGCAGTAAGTGACGATAGCTTTGTAAATGAAGTGCCACATTTATAGAACATACTTCCTAATGTGCACGAGATACAAGCTCTCAAGAAAAAATTGAATCAAACTTGGATTATATGCTCTACTAATGGAGTTGAAAAGCAAGTGAAATGCTGAGACCGTTCTATTAATCTCCGTTAGCCATATTGCAAATAAGAATGCAAACAGACGGTCAACCTCGTCACAATAGAAGAGAACGCTTGCTGCATATACAGATGGATTCGTCTTGTTTCAGATTCATTGCTCATCTCACTCATTTAATTGTGGATAGCAGATCCGCGAATCCGCCGCGGAAAATTCGCCCGCATGTATATGCGCCTCTTCGTCACGTCGCAATGACAAACGTCGGCTGTTCACGCATTCCCATTTGCAATATAACTGACAGAAACATTAGGACGAGCTGAATATTTTATCCGTTCTTAAAGATTGAACCACATTTAGAGGTATGTTCCATGAATGGTTTCATTGGAACAGTTCACTCATGAAACCACCATCAATCGTCATTCACTACAATACCTATACAATATCTTGATATTACTGAGGGGGCCGTATATACATTGTTGCCTGCCAGCAAATTTTCAAATTTGTAATTCTTAATCCAAGAATAAATAGTTTGTAAATAATGCGATTGAGTTTGTTAGAATCATATAATGATTTTAGAAACAAGAATACAATTTTAAGAATAAAATGTACCTTGCGTAAATCTCTTTATTGATACCAGTGAACATTTATAATTGAAGAGAACATTTTATACTTAAATGAAAGTAAACAGCATTCAAGAATAAAAATATGCGTGAATCAGGAATTCATTTTTATCAGTGTCTGATAAATACACAGAATGAATATACACTGAATGCGCTTACAATGGAACGTTCTCAATTTCTTATTGATTCTTGCAAGTTTACATTATATTATTGCACTTGAAATATGAAGCGTATTACTTTATATGCACTTTATAAATTTCTTATTAATATCTTTTATATCCCTATTTAACCTCAACTCTGGTTTATAATTGGCTAAAGTTAGATAATTATTACTTAACTCTTTAGCCATAACATTCTCCATTATTATGTAATATCTGAAGTGTAAAAGATAGGTTGATTCGAATGAAGGTAGGAAGATGTGTTGTAATCTGTTGTTTCCGATTGCGGACGAAAAGAGGTTTGGAATGGCGGATTTCTCAGTTCTCTCTGTAGCAATCTATTACGACATATTAAATAAAAGAGAAGGCTAAATACGTATACAGAAAAAATATGAGTCGGTGAAGAAAAAAATAAGTTGCGTGTCACTGTGACCCAATTTCCATTTGCGTTTTCCGAATATAGTCTTTATCATTGAACATTGGAAAACGTCCAGAGCATGCTCGATCTTTTCTTCACAATGTATTATATTATGTATTATATTATGTATTATATTATGTAAAACAGGAAAACAATCACGAACATTCTACATTAAAAATTTAAATTTATCGACATTAAAATATTTTTAAAGTGCTAATATAATTAAATTAAATAATATGATTAAATTAAAAGCAAATAATATATTATATTAAAATATACAAAGAAATACGATTGCTTTTAAATATTTTGGAATATCTTCTTCATTTTTGTAGAGATAGATAAGAATAGATAAATAGATAAGAATACATAAGAATTTTTTGCAAAAGTAACACAAAATTATATTACAATGGTTTCCTACATGGAAAATAATTT
>NW_017259323.1:1385243-1387295 GCF_001594045.1 Atta colombica
TATTTAAAATTTAAAATCATTTATAATAATTAATAAAGCGCGTAGCAAATGATAGCATTTACTAACTAGGTAACTAAATCATAATGATTATTATATTGTGAATAATCATTAACATTACGTAAATTAAATTATAAGATGATATAGTATCCTGTCATTATTACAATTATTCATTATTACAGTTATTATTATTCTTGAAAGAATAATTTTTATATAGAGAATAATTTTTGTAAATAATACATTTCTAGTTTTAATATTTCTTTATTATTTTACCTGTATTTTTTTTTAGTACACGTAAATAGTTTAATATAATTTAAATTATAATTAAATTTCTCTCAATTAAATAATAATAATACTGTTCATATTGATCTTTAAAAATATGTTCTACATTTTATGACACTCTCATCCTATTAAATCCTCTTTAATTAATTTAATAATGCAAGTCGAGACAATTTACTCGAAAAGAAGGTGACAACTCTTTTTAAGGTTCAGTATATTACTCCCTCGATAGGGAGATATTAGGGAAAACTTCCGCTGAATTAAATGATGAATCACGAATTAATGTACGCGCACGTTTAGAATCCGGAGTAAGAGCATGAATGAGTAAGAACAAATCTCGCGATTGTCTTACGTAATTGATCCAGGTCATTACAACTTCGAGTGGGCGCAAACTCGGATTTAAATTCGGATCGATTCGCGGCTATTTGTTTATTTGCTCGTGGATTTCCTATTTAACGTCGGATTGATCAAATTTTCGTTGTCGTGCCAGGCGTGATCTGACTAACTCGGATTGCCCCGCGGTGACTCAGTGACAAGCCGACAGCAAGTTCCCACAATACAAAAGTCAGAATAGTCGGAATCGTTTGTATTCTATTTTGTATTGTTCTTGGATCGCGTTGTGATCACAACGCTTATATACTTGTATCTTTGGTCGAATTCCAACGATAATAATATAATTTGTTAAAAGATTACTTATTATTTTTAAATAATTAAGAAGAGTGTTCTCAAAATGGAAAATCATACTCATAAATATTGTCAAAAAATGAAATAATATCATTTTATATATATGTGTATATCATATTTTTTTAAGGAATTGGATGCTTAAAAAAATCTACTATTTCTTTTAAAAATAACAAATATATTAAAATAAGATTTTTAATGTATGTTTGCATATTAATAATGATCTTAATTTTAAATAAAATTTGTAATTTCATTTATGCTGCACGATATGTGTATTTTTATTGCTAATGATGAATAATCAATCGAGATTATATTTTGTTTGTATGTAATATAGAATTGTGGACTATACATAATTTCGTCATGGTAATGAATCTCCAAAGTAGCCTTCTATCAAACACATAAAGACAGCACTATTGACTAAAGATATATGTTAACACAAATGATAATATTAAATAATATATAGTTTTTAATATTACAAAATATTTATAAATAAAAACTTTTTATAAAAAAAATATTTATAAAAAAAAACGGGAATGCGATGATATTCATTATTAAAATTTACATATATGCACATTTATTTATTTGTATTAATGTATTAAATGTTTGTAAATGTAATTGAAACAACAAATCACGAGTACATTTTATAATTTAACTATAATTCGTGCATGTTAAGCACAGCAACATAGCGCAAAGATGCTTTCAGCCAATATATATTGTGCAATTTAGTACTGCGAAGCGAGTCGTAATCGGACTCAATTAGAAAATACGTAAGAGTTCAAGCAGCTAAATCAATTTAAGCACCCTGCATTGATAGAAGCAACCTCGTGAGACCCTCTGCGTTGCTGTTGATTATCGCTTCGTCCACGAGGACCGGAACTACGATATCCATTTACATATGTCTGATGTGAATTTATTCTATGACACATTGCATGGGAGGATAACGATTCTCTAATAATATGTATATAAATGATTTATTACTATGTGAGAAAGAGCAAGATTCTTTTATTCTCAGATTTCTAAAAAATTCTAAATTTAAATAAATTTTTTATTTGTATAAAAAAATTTTTATTCTTGGAAATTATAAATTTAAAGTTA
>NW_017259323.1:1387395-1387697 GCF_001594045.1 Atta colombica
TTTTAAAATAATACAGAATGGGATGAATTTATCGATTGCTAAAATATAATAATAATGTACATAATATACTTTAAGCTTCCTTGGCTTACGTTTTAAATGTTAAACGTAAACAATTATAACAGTAAACGTGCGGATGAAGGATATTATCACAAATATAATTATATAGTAAAATATAATTATAAACTACTTACTATTTAAAATTTTATCAGAAAAACTATTATTTTATGTAGTTACTCATATAAAAATGCAAAAAATAAAATTTATGATTGTGTTACACTAAAGTATTTATATATATATATATA
>NW_017259323.1:1387797-1398124 GCF_001594045.1 Atta colombica
TGTTGCTTTTTTGGATTCTAATGTATTTTTAGAATTAACATTATAGGATAAAAATCTGAAAATAGCATCTTGCACGCACTGTTTCTGGCACTTTCGCGTCGTCTGTGCCACCCTCGAATGCGAGAAACTGGCGTATGGATTGCTGTTCTGTCGTCGCCTTGACATAAATCGACTGCGCCTGCGACGGATTAATTTCGCTTCGCGGTAATTGCACAACCGAAACGCACTCGCGGATTTGCAAGAGCCGGACTCACTCGGGCATGACGCTGTTATTATGTATATACGTATATATATTGATCGCGTAACACTTGCGAGTCGCGGGCAAAAGTCGTGGGAGAACTCGCAATTCTAACGTGCGAGTTTTCGAAAAAAGATCAATAATTGCATGTAAAAGTGTCTCACTAGAGGCTAAATGTCGTGAGATAGATCGCGTCGCAAATATGAGGAGATTGAAAAACGGAAGTTTGAAAAACTTAATTAATAACATTACGTTTACTATATAATGAGACTGAGGCAACAAATGATATTTCAGGGATTTGCCGATAAAAAATTGACGAATTATGTAATCATTTCAAAATAATAATCATATAATTAAATGGAAGTTATTGATAAATACGTTTTTCAGATTTAATTATAGATATTTGATTAAGAGTACCTAACTTTCTTAAAGATTTATTTAACACAACATACATAAAAATGATAGTAATACTTCTATAAAAGCAAACAAATCGTATCTATCAGGGAGATCAATGCAGTAAGTAAATACCACATTGTAAAAAGTAATGTTTTATTCTTTTCCTCATGTTTTAAATACTTAAAGATATTTTAGTTT
The DNA here is from genome assembly GCF_001594045.1 of Atta colombica. Lineage (NCBI taxonomy): Eukaryota > Metazoa > Arthropoda > Insecta > Hymenoptera > Formicidae > Atta > Atta colombica. The sequence continues at coordinate 1,388,630 of NW_017259323.1, forward strand.
TAAACTTTTCTTTTTAAATGGACGAAAACACTATTTGGATTTAAAATGCGTTTTGTCTATTAAAAAAAGTTTAAAACTAAAACATCTTTAAGTGTTTAAAAAATGAAGTGTTTAAAAAATAAAACATTTTAATACTTCAAAATTATTTTAATTATAAACACTTCTTTTTTCAGTGCAATAGCGAATGCTGCTTTTGACACAAGTCTGTAAATATATCAATTGCAGTTGCTAATAAAGCTATAATTTTTACGATACATGTTCAGTTTATTATTTAATTTTCATAGATGATAAATGTTATTAGCGAAATAATATTTAATAGAATATCATTTAAGAGATTTAGAAATATCTTATAATTTCTAGTAGTAAAGTAGTAAGTTCTAATAAAAAATAATATATAAAAAAGTAAATAATATATAAAAAATAAGCAGTAAAATTAAGAAAGAAAGAGGAGTAATTAAATTATTTAAGCAATAAAATTTGTACAATTTGTATATGTTTTCGTGATGTAATAATTTTGACATTATCTCAGAATTTATAAAAAAAATATTTATTAATTTTTACTCAGTCATTCTATTATATAGAAAAATCTATAGACTTATCAATTGTACTTATTATCGCGTCTTCTTCATTTATACTTCAGTAAAATTGTATGTAAAAAAAATTTTTTTCCTACTTGTTATCTTTTTTTTCGTATTTTTAATTTTTTCAACAATTGTGATAATTAATAATATTTAAAATTTATGAGACCAATAATTAATAATTTTATTCAAATATATATTGCAATATAGTAATATTTAATGTGAAATGATTCGAGTTTCGATTGATGGAAGATTGGAGAGGGAATGAGGACATGACCCACTTTTATCAACAGCATTTTACGGACGTAAACTACTCGTTTCTTTTTCTTAATTAGCCATCTCGCAATAATATAGCTTAAATTAAAAAATAATCTTACATTTTTTTTCATTTTAAATCTTAATGTCTCGGCTTGTGTCTGCAAAGAAGTGACGTTTGAGTCGCATAATCATTTCTTTATACATACATAGTATATGACGTACATAGTATATTTGGCTTTAATTAAGAACATTAATATGTTTAATCCTCCACATAACGCGCATGTCCTTAAGATCATAAAACGATTTAATTTATTGAATATATATATCTGTTTTTATATAAATTTATATAATTAGATCTGTATAATTATAATTTATATGTAAAATCTATATGATTATTCATTTTCAAATAAATATCTTATAAATATTTCAGATACATTTTAATATTTGAGATATGTTGAATAGAATTGGTTCTCTTCCTTAATTTTTATAAAATTTAATTCTCAACTATCAGAACAGCCATATGGCCATGTACAAAAGATATTCAAGTTAAAACATTGTGCAAATTTTCATGGTATTATTCCTTGATAAGATTAGTTTCTCTGAACATGTATCGACGATAGGCCGGCTTTAAAGCCTTATATAATCACGTAGCACAAAAGAAGTTATTACAAAAAAAATGAAACAATTTATTACTTTAATTTATATAAATATTGTCATTTGCTAAATATAATTAATAAAAGAAATTAAATATAATATTGTATCACGCATAAATCGGATTAAATAAAAACATCGCAAGTTTTTTTTAATTTAAAGTAATTTAAAAGTAATTTTAGAAATAATTTATTATGTAATAATTAGATTAAAGCTAAATCCAAATAAATTATCGCGTGATTCATGTAATAAGATAGCATACGTTCTCCGACATAGCTCGTCTTATTTGCTGTCATATTACATACATATTGTCACTTTTAATGTTATGAGTTGGACAATAGTCACATTTATTAAGTTTTATAGTCACATTTATTAAGTTTTAGTTTAACGAAAGATCAGTTTTAATATATTAAATTAAGATGATAATTTATTTCAGAATTGAGCTGAAAATGACAAAACGAAATATATGTACATATTATATTCTTTCAACCTAAATATAAATTATATATATAAAGAGAGACAATCATAAGTAACTTTCAATTAGTAGATTGTAAAGATATCTTCTATGTGAATTATTGTTGAAACTTATTACTCGATAAATCTGTCCAAACATAATAATGTTTGCACATCGGTTCATATTTTACTTTTATTCCACAATTTGTCTTAATTCAATCAATTCAATGTGTAAAAACTTTCTCTTCAGAAGATAAAGAATTTTGTTCTAGATTTTAAAAAAGACAAGAAAAAATATAACACAAGAAAAGATAAAAATATTTATAATATGCTTCGCTAATTCGCCGCAAAGAATTGCAAAATAAATCAAATAAAGCACTGAGAGAGCACGAACTCCCTGAAAAATAAGTCTCCCCTCGAGGTCTTTTCTCGCCAGACTCGCAGAGATCGGCGTGGCCCTGACCCATAAATCGCTTCCATTGCTCTTTTTGCAAATTGTTGAAGCACTACGAGAGCGCGTCCTTGATAGGATCTGCCGGAGTGGCGTCCTCGCGTGTGACAGCTTCTCCTGCGGGACCGAGTATGACTCGAATAGACGATGACATCTCGGATTTGGCAGAGATCCATGCACGTGCTGGGGTCGAATAGGGATTCACGAGGTTTCTTGAGATGCACGCCCGCAGCTTAGCGTGTTTTCCGAGATACGTGTCGCTCTTTTAATTTTCCTTGGAGAAAACACATCATTCTAACCGAGATAAGTTTCCTGGATGAGTTTTATTTGACTTGTACCTACAGAAAATATTTCCTTTCGAGATCTTTCAAATCTTCCATGAAAAAGAATAAATTCTTTAATGCGCGTTTGAAGTTACTCTTCCATTAAAAAAAAATGTTAGGCAGACGCGTGTAATTGTGGATATTTTATTATAATATAGGATATACTTTAATATAATTAAAAGGAATTTTTTTGTAATTTATGCTTCACGAAAAAATAAATATGTTTCTTTATAATTAAACAACTTTATCTATTTCTTTTATTTTATTTGATTTAGGCGTTAAAGTTAAATTTGCTTTAATGCGTCGGAAGCTTTTAACGCGTTTTGTAACATTGCGCTATTGTTCACGTTATTTATAGCGTAAGTTCAACAGTGCTCAGCACGGCTATGTCAAGCAAGGCTTTACTCGACTATTGCAGCATTGATCGAAGTAGAAAATGATACATGAAGAGCTATTTGTGATCTACTAGAAGAAATTAAATTGGGTCATCGACAGATTGCTATGGCCAATTTGTACGAATTTGAAACAGCTTTTAATCAATATAAAGTTAAGTAAGACTAAAAACAACAATTTAATTTAAAATATTAACGGAATAATTTTTTGTTAAAATTAAATAGGGCTTATATAAATATTCTTTGTTTATTATATACAATTACTATTTTTTGAAAAAAATTTTTTTTCTTTAATAGAAATTCAAGTACATTCTCTCAATGAATAATTAAATACATTTATTAAGATGTCTTAAATGTAAGATAAAAAACCATATGTATTAAACCTTTTAATTATTTATAAAATAATATAATAAAAAAGAATATTAAAAAGATGCATACAAAATAATAAAAAAACTTAAAATTATTAAATATTTGTAGCGATTATTGCATTCAGTATCAGTTTATTTTGGGAAATATATTCTAATATACGTTTATAAAAAACAAACGCGCCTAAATTTGTGCATTTAATTTAAAATAGTGCCTATCACCACACGCAGTTCAATCATTTCATCTTACATAAGCACTGTATTGAAAGACTTTCGATGTTGATATGTTGTTGATATATACCGTATTGATAAAATACGGTATATATCAACAACATACATAGTTTAAACAATAAATATACTACATCGATAACAAAAGATAATTTTAAAAAAAGTTTCTATATCATTTTATCATTATATGAAATTTGATCATTAAGAAGCTCTTTTTTTCATTTTTAAATAATAAGAAATAAATAAAATGCATATATAAGAATTTTTTTTGTATGTATAATCATATGCAATAGTAAAAAATTTTTGTAAAAATTAGATGAGAATCTGATACGAATATAATAATTAAAAATTTTTTATATATTTTTAATTACAATTAGGTTTATGTGAATATAAATTTAAACCAAATTATAAAAGAAATTGTAAGTTTTCAGGGAAATATTCCGAAATAGAAAACATTTAACAATTAACAAAAGCCAATTTAACAATTAAATAGTTTAATTTACATGTCTAGAACAATGACATCGGACGTGAATCACTTAGCTGTAGCTATTAAATCCACCGGTGTAATTTTGCGACGCTTATCGGCGGCGAGAAAAGCAGCGTCGACAATCATTATATAAGCGAGTCCGATATATGGAGCTCGCGTGCATAGTTAAGGAGCGTAAAAGCGCACTCCTTCTCGTAGCCTGTCATCGCTTTTATTTTGTCGAGCACGTTGCACCGACGCGATGCGATGCGACGCGACACACGCTAAATTTGTACTATATAAGCGCAGCGGCGCGTCGAATTTAATTATAGCTTCCTTTAGAGAAACGAAACTCCGGGATTCGCGAATATGTAGAGAGACAAGTATTGGTCTTGGCGAAATGTGCTTGTAGGTGGCATTCTTTAAACAGCAATTCCCAACCGATTATGAATTCCAAAGAAGGAAAGAAAGATAAAGACAATTATGAAAATGGCTGATATATAATAGAATAAAAGAGAAAAACTATTTATTATTAAAGTTAATTTTTATATTGCATAATATAGATTCAACTCCAGTGTTATGTTAGAGAGAAGATAAAAAGAAAAGGATAGCGTTTATGTGCTTTAAATATTAAGGAACTTTTAAATTAAAATTTGATTAAGCAAAATTTGATTGCAGCACGTAATCTACACGATCTGTTATATTTTATAAATTAGAAATAATATTTTTCAATTTCTTTGTGTTTCAAATTGTGACGTATACTTTCATTGTTATTTGATAAATTACGTAATACAATTTATTCTACATTTTATTCTATGTAATTTTGCAATTTAAAAAATAATACATTGTATTTTTTAAATGTAAACTGAATATACTGGATATAGAGAAAACTTATACCGATTAAAATAACAAATTAGTCAGACTAAATTGAGTATCTCTGGCATTCTCGTCTGTTGACGAAGATGTTTTCAACTAGATCATCGATGTCTGCAATACCGGAATGTTTCAGAGAAGAAAAATAGAATTACTCTTTTATTCAAACTTAATATTTTTTTTATTATTCATAAATTTGTGATTTTTATTTTCAAATATCTCATTTGTATTTAATATGTAAGTACTATTATATGTATACTTATATTTAATATAGCTTAATTTTTTATTTTTTGTGTAAATTAACAAGATGATTTAAAGGTTCTAATTTAAAAATTTCAAATTAAATTCTCAGTGATTTCTAATAAACAATTATATATTTTAAATATTTTATTTAAAAAAATTTTCGAAGAGTCTTAAGACAAAGAACTTCATGCAAAGAATTTAATTGTAATTATTTCTTCACCTATTATATAATTTAATGATGAAATAAGATACATTTTCTTTCGTGCCAACGAGTTTCGTTCTAAAGTACAGTGTATAGCGTCACTGAAGATCGTTATTAAAACTACCGTAACCTGGACCAGGTGAACGATGCAGGTGCGACCAAGTAGGGCGACGTGGCTACCGTACTCATATACACCGTACTCATAACCCGTTTTATTTCTACTATTCCCCTCCTCCCTCCTTAGAGAGATCTTCTTTCTCGATCTTTAAAATTTTCACGTAGAACCGCTCCTGTTAAACATGTGAGCGATAATGTCGCTTTACGTAATTTTTGCGTTGTAACTTGACAATTTATTGTATAGTATAATATATTCATGAAGATTCCGATCCAATGCTATATGCAATATTTACGCGTCACATGCATGTAAACAACTACGTCACTCGCTAATCGCATTTATCGAGGAAATCTTATATTGCTATACTGCGATTATCGTTGCGTTTATTGAGTTTGTTTACATTAGTTTTTGTATCTTTTTCTCTTCATAGTTTCACTCTTTCCAATTCAAAATATCAAATATATCGATATGATAGCTTATGTTTTATATTTGCATATTTGCATTTACATTCGTTTTCTACCAAAATTCTTACACTCTTATATAATTTTTTTTATACTTCTCATATGTTCATCAAATATTTCATTCCCATTATGAATTGTTGATGACAGAAATCTTTTTAAATGATTCTTAAATTCATGTTTGTCAAAATCTTATTATCGATCACTGTAAATAAACTTAGGTGACGAAGATATGACCTAATACAATACGTGCATAATCCCTAAATATTTTTCTCACAAGAGATCTTATTTCAAGGTACACGTATAAAGATAACAAGGACGATCTTAGCGAGGTCGATTAGTCATGAAGCGCTCACTTGTTATCGCGTATACGCGTTATTGTTCTCGGTAATTCTGTTGCTTGATAGCCTCGAAGAGAGAGAGAGATAGATAACTATAATATAATGTGCTTCAAAAATCGACACAAAGAAGGTTGAGATGACGCGATCGATCATTCAGCCATAGTTCGCAGTAAAAGTTATTTTACATATATTAACTCGACGTTAATGAGAATTAATAATGTTTTGTTAAATTTTAGTATTATAATTTTTAATTATCACAAATTCTTTGTTATTACATTCTCAATTATATATGTATATGTTTAGGTATCTATTTTAAAAAAAATTTTTTTAAGATAGATTTTCTTCTACAATTTGGAAACAATAAATTTAAAAAAAACGGGAAAGGTATTATGAACATTTTGTTATGCGATGTAAATAATATTCAGAATTTTTAATCAAAAATGGTAAAAGTGAATATGATTAATTATATGTTTACGCATATAATTAACTATACGTTATGTTGTCCGCAATCCATAAATATAGTGCGAAAACAAAAGAAAAATTTTGTATTCCAAAATATGGTTTTGCAAGTTAAATATTGAAAGGCGTGAGGAATGGATACAGAACGCGTAAATATTTATACGATATATTTCATAGAGTAGACGTAGCGTGTCTCCGAATGGGACATCGTCGATTCAAACCGATATCTCCAAGAAACGTTATGTAAGAACTGCTTCGGACTGACCGTGAACTTAACGGCGTTGTCGTCGTGATCGTCGCAGTCGAACGCGGAGGCCTCCCTTTCCACGCACTTTACACATTCGGTGCACTCGACAAAAGAATACAGATTTCAGTATTCAATTATTTGATTCTTCTTATCTTATCACAATGACAGTTATATACAAATTACAATCGTTACAAGTGACGATTATAAAAATAAAAAGAAAAGCAAAAGAATTACAAGGTGTAGCAACAGTGTATATATGATAATCTAATTCAATTAAACTATTTATTAATTTAAAAATAAGATGGATATACAAGATCGATGTAAACATTTATATCTCATTTTCTTTTTTTCTTGATATGATTGTCGGTTTTACTTTTGATTCTTTTATTTGTAATTATTTAGAATACCAGTTAATAAATGGAATTTCCGTAAAGAATAATTATATTTAAAATAGAATTAATATTACTTATTTATTTTGGAAATAGTTAAATATAATGAATGATAAAAATTAAGAGTAAACCTCAATAAACATGAAATTTGAATTTTTAACTTTTAATGAAAAATTATGTAGAATGTTTATCTTTGCAAATATATAGAGTTACTAAACAATTATTAAATTTACATCTAGAAACATATTATTTGTTGACCTAACTCACTATTCGTTTTTTGCTTCTCCAGTCTACGTAATTCGCGCGATAATTTATTTTTAATATTTACTTGCTCTATAAAACTATATTTGTAATAATATATGCAAATATATGCAATATATTATCATGTTTTTCTATATAAAATGTATATTTCATTATTACGTTTGTATTGAATTAATTGAATAATAAAAATTATATTACAAATATAATACATTTTTAAATAAGCTTTTTGTATTTGTAAATAAAATATATAAGATATTTCGTGATAGAGCTAAAAAAATATTTCAGTAAGTAAAATTTTTCCACGTACAGAACAGTTAAGGGCTAAACATCAAATGCAATTCCAATCTCTGCTATTCGTCTCTAACGCAGAGACTTTTGTTTGTTTTTCAAGAAATAAATCATCACTACATCACTTTTCAGATGCAATTTTAACAAAGAAAAGTTCAAACATAATGATATCTAGAAATCAGTGATATTCTCGAAATATTATATGTTCAAAATCCTCAATGCTAAATATTTTAACCAAGATTTTAACTAAAAAAGCGAGGTGACTGTCTATAATTTTAGATGATTTTTTTATATGTATAGTATAAAAATTATAAAAAAACTGTTAAACCTGTTTAAAACTAAGTTTTTATATTTAACTTTATAGAATAATTACATTTTATGTAATGTCATAAGAATAATTTCTTACGTTTTAATATATGTAATATATTTTTAATAAGTTTTAATAAGTCAACAAATAAGGTTTACAATTTTATCATTAATATTAATTTGCAAATGTAATATATAAAATAATAAACGCGATCAATATGTTGTTTGATTCATTCATTGCTTTTAAATATTTTATATAGAAATATTTTCAAAATATATCGAGATGTTTCCAATATAACTTTACATCAAATTTAAACGAAGATTTTATTTATGTAAAAATCATCTATTTAATATTGAAAAATATAAAATTGCAATAAATAATAGTTTACAATTTTCAAAAAAATCGATTTTTAAATGTCATAGAATCTGTAATTAAAATCTTAAGCGACAGAAAACAGATATCTGTGAATTTATTATACCGAGGTCAATAATCGAAATCTCTTTAGCTTGGAATGATAAAAAACGAATTGCAGAAGCGAGTGAGAAAAAACTTATGTGAGTAAAAGAATAAATCTTTAAAGGAAAGAATAAAAATATGTGTAAATATAGAAGGAACGTAAAATACAGTATTATTAAAATGCAATAATATGTTTTTTAATATTTTTAAATTAATTTCTAAAAGAACTAAAGAGAAAATATTATTTTTTTAATAGTCTGTAGAGAAATTGACAAAAAAATTGCATTAGATTTGATGTTATTTCCAAAATGAAAAATTAGTTTGCTATAAATAGCATTAATTAGTAGATTTTGAATACTTTTAATTGATTATAGTTTAAAAAATTTTTTTAGATTATATATAGATGGTAGTTTTATTAAAAATTTTTCCTTTCTTATTCTAAACTTATCTTACATAATTGTTTATTCATTCTTTTATTCCATTCTGCTAATGCATGATTAAAAGGTTAAAAATTATATCATATAAATTTTGAAGAAATTATTACTTGTCTAAATTAATATTATTATATCTAATACATAGTATTATAATTTCGTGATTCTTTATAATTTATGTTAGTTTCGTTTTATAAAATTATATATTTAATATATCTTATTTAAATTGTATCTATATTATAATTGTCAATACGTGATTT
>NW_017259323.1:1398319-1409181 GCF_001594045.1 Atta colombica
TAAAAGACTGCCGGTTTTATGATCACAGCAATTTTGCTCTGTTGCTATTTAATATTTCCATATTAAATCCATAAAAATATCCTACTCTTTAAGCAACTACTTGCATTAATCCAAATAAAATAGAAATGTAGTCCTTTCAGAATGTAACAGGATGTTTTTTTAGTAATGTTCTAAATGTTTAGGATTTTGATTAAATTGGGGCAGATTATAAAATGCGAATAATGAATCAATATATTTTTAATCTACCGACTTCAAACATTATTCAGATTAAGTGTTTCGTAATAATCTTTATATAACCACATATTTTTGTCATTTGCTCGAGAATAGAAAAATTTAAAAACGGTGTCGGATTTTTTAAGAATCGCTTCTAATGTTATTCTTTTGTATGGAAATAAGTGAATTTTTAATTCAGTTGAATTAATTAATTTTAATTTAAACTAAATAAGTCATAGAAGCGTTTCATGATCAAAAGACTTCATTGAAATTGTGACATTAACACGATACATCAAACTGATAAGCAACATGATTCAAATAGAAAACATCACAATTTGATGATAGATTTTAATGATTCACTAAGTAATATTTTTCAAACATTTTTCTTAGGTGTTGTTATATATATATATATATATTAAGTAATATCGAAATATTTTTACCATTATTATCATTAATGTTTTACTTTATAATTTTTAATCTATTCTATTTTAATATAATAATTTTTTTCGTAACATATTTTTATTTTAAATTATATTATTTTTTTCTAAGTTACTAATATTTTTTTTGTAAGCATTTTTTATTTTTTAAACAACATTTAAAAAACATTAGAGAGATTCTCTAAAAGATATTTAAAAGAATCGAAAAGGACTTTTCTATGAAATTAAATTCACTTTTGGTTAAAAATTCCTAGATATAAGGTTTTATTAAATGTGTCTAATTTTTTAAAACAAATTTCTTTATCTATAAAGACTAAATATTATAAGTTTGTTGACTCGTAAAATATTTTCATCATAAAAAAAAATTAACAGAAGTTAATTAAAATCACTAATCAATAAAAACCTTTTTTCTATTCTTTATTCGATCCTATTCAATAAAATAAAAATTTTAAGCGTATATCATGTTATTGATAAAGAGTATTGATTTACGTTAAATACGACTTAAATACGATAAATATTCATCGAGAGACAAAGGCACATCATAAGGAGATAAGGTGATTTTCTTACCGAGATGAACTGCCAGGTTGTATCTCTCCAGTGCTTGACCTAGGTGACCCTTCCTCATGAGAATATCACCCTCATGCCTCGCCCGACTGGCCTCCACTTCTCGTGGCCACCATTTCTCCACGAGTCTTTGCACTAGCACATTTGTTTCACTCACAATAGCGATTTTAACTCCACATACGTGACAGTTCTTTGACGGATCCACGCAGTTTCTGCAGTACGTGTGACCACAGCCGGCGGTCATTGGCTGATAGAGGATGCCTTCACACAAAGGACACGCGAAGGATGTTTCGATCCTCCGTCTGGGGTTTGTTCCAATACCGACCATGTCCTCCAGGAGCGCGGTTGCCAGGTGTTTCAATCTGTCGGCCGGCACGGACATTGCCGTTGAGCACCTGGAGTAGATCTCAATGGAATCCTTGACACGACCGCACTTAAGCAAGGAGTCGCCATAACCAAGCAGCACCTCGTAGCTCGATCCTTGCTGTTTCAGACATCGCTCGTACAGCTCGACCGCCAAGTGGTAGTTACGGGAGGTGAACGCCTCCTTAGCCAGCTCCGTCATCGCGCTGCTCCTCGTGCGTCACTCTTCGGGAGTGAGAAACGGAGTGTATCCTTTCGCGACGCGTTCTCTCTATGAGTAAATCACATACGCGCGTCGGACGTCTTCTCGGTAAAAACCGTTCAATGCCGGTTTCGTGATGTCAAAGACAACGCACATCTTCTGGAAATTACGTGCGCGGGAATTACGCGCGGATTGCGTGACAAAGACACGGTCTGCCGGAAATCAGAAATACAGTAGCACGATAACGGGTCACTTGACCCCGGAATAACAATGATTCTCAATGATTCACTTAAACGGGATTCATCGGAATCGTCGGAGCGACACGCAGAGAGTTTGACAGCTGGCCGTCCACGCGTGCTGCTCCGCACGTTAACGCGCGTGCGACAGCTCCATACGGCACACTGGCGCACTGAGGACTGACGCCTCGGCTGTCATCGGTCGGCCGAGCCACTGTCAGAGTCGGCCGCTCGGTCGACCGTCAGCAGGGGATGGTGGTAATGCGACGATGCTGGCGGCGGTGGTAGCGGCGGTGGAAGGTGGAAGAGTCCAGCCGCCTCCGAGACACGAAGCCAGCGCCACGCGGATATACCACAATGGGATCTGGGAGGTCGCGAAGAGAATTACGGATCACGCTATAGGAGTTCGAGAAGTGTGTTGCCGTTTTACTTACCGTACCGGCGCGGCGTGTCTGCTACGATGCGTAGGTATTGTTGCCGCACTCCCGACGCTGCTCCCACTCGACGAGGCGTCGACACGTCACAGCGAAGCACGTCTCTTTGTCTGTTGAGTGTCCCCTAATCTCCGATCCTCATTATTGAGCAAATTGTTATTGTCATGTGCAACACGGTATAGCACGTGATATCTTTTTATCGTTCAGCTTTGTGAGAATTTCTGTGATTTTTCCTCAAGCATTTTTATTCTTTCTTGATTTTTCTCATCCATTAGGTATTACCGTCGATAAAAGGCTATTGCTTTGTTTGGATCAACCAGATGGCAAAAACCGTGATTTCTTTTTTTCTTAATTTTTTTTCGTCTTTGATGTTTATTTTAGTTATTGTAACTTACAGTGATTTATGATTGTCATATATTATACATTATTTCGATCTTGCCAACGTCTATGTATTTATCTACGTATATAAGAAGGCATAACAAGTCTTCGTTGAATTGCTCTCATTTATTTTCTGTAGGGTTCTATAGTAATCATAATTACATAAAGCACATAATTATTAGTTAGAAATACAATCTAAATTTTGTGTTACAAAAAATTATAACTATATATCTTCGATCCATTAATTTAAAACTGGTGTTCATCAAAATGTTCTTTTTTTAATATCTTGAAAATATTTAAAGTTTATATAAGTCTGTTGAGTTAAAAACTCGCACTATTTTCTTATCACGTACAATTATATAAGTATCGATATCACCTTGGAATCCAATAACATCAGTCAACGATTCTGTTATCGGTAAGCGCAACGATGTATTAAAAATTGCTTCATTTATATCCTTCACGTCCTTGTATTCGTTCTTGTCAGAATCATTTTTGTACCAAGACTCAAATGCTTTTTTAATATTATTAAGTTCCGCAAATTTTACGAGATACCTGCTTGGATACTTGCTACAACTTTAGCTCGATCGACCGGGAATGGTTCTTCCAACGGGAATGGTCTCGCCGGAATCAAATCGGATGTGCACAAACTGTATGGCGTCACAGGGAGAAAGAGCGTGATTGCATTGTCGATCTATAACAACGTAGAGCAAGTATGACGAGCTCTTTATAAGGTATAAACTGCTTTTCACTGGCAAATGTCAGTCTTCTAGTTTCCAAAGTTCTCACTGAGCATGAGAGGTAACTTTATCCCAAGATATCACGTTTGTCTGATTCGTGTAGATGCACGCATGTGCGTAAAGAGAGTACGCAGACGCCACAGGACCCTTCTCCGAAATGAAAGGAGAGGGCTGAACTGCATATCGCGAGGACAGTAAGGGAAAGGGTGACGAAGAATAAGAGATCAATATATGGCGAGTTCACGAGGTGATTAACCTCTTGTACCTACCATCTATTTATGGAGTGTTCTCTTTTGCTTTTAAAATTTAAGAAGAAATTGTTTTATTTTAAATCAACTTATCATTTATATAAATAACAAATGTAAAAAATTTTGAAGAAGGTCCAGTTATACAATATAATATTGAATATAAAAAATGAAATACTTATTCTTTTCTAAGTTTTAATAATGTAAATACATATCGATATTTTGTTTTTTGAATGCTTTTAAATAGACTTCTAACATATATATATATAGGGTTATTATAGGGTTAATATACATATATAGGGTTGTCCGGAAAGTTCGATTTTGAAGGAAAATTGAAACGCAGAAGATTTAAATTTTTAATTTCATTTATTCAATTTAAATCTTTTGCGGTACGAACTTTCCGAACAACCCAATACATATATACATATGTATATTTAAAAAAAAAGAGATGAAGGAAGAAAGTAAATTAATTAATAAGTAGATTAATAATAATTAAGTAGATTAATTTAATTGTTCACATTTCACAATAAAAATCATGTAAAATTTCAGAAAATATATCGTTACAAATTTGATTAATTTTGATTGTTTTAATTGTAGTTCTAATTTTAAACTTATAACTTAACTGTTTAAATAATTGTTTAAATAAATAAATGGAACGTATTTGATTAATATAATTATATAAATCTAATACTAGTCTAACAATAGAAAATTTTGTAATTTCCTAATTCATTTTTTAATATATGATTTTTTAATTGACAGCCTGCGCATATTATAAAAAAATTGCAATTTAGATTTAATTATTTGCCACAGATAAATCGCATAAGTAATGCAAAAAGCAATAAATTAAATCTAACGTTAATTAATTTGATTGGATCATTGTAATGTACTTACATTATAACTTGAATACATCATTGTACAAATAAATTATTTAAATAATTTATTTATATAATATATTCAAAATTAATATTCTTTTGTAGTACTTAAGAGATGTAGTTATGTATATTATATACATATGGTAAATGGTTTTTGAAGTTTTCATACATTATTTTTTTTCTAAAAATCATTGTTTAAGAACTATAACAATCGCTCCTTTGTTACCCCTATTGTCATTTACGCTGTACGACTCAATTGGGTTCAAAATTATGTGCATAATTGTTATGCCAGAATGTGAAACTGACTTGATGACTATCAATAGTATCGGAATAATAAATATGCGTATTAATACTGCATATTCTTACATTGTTCGAGATATTTAGATTATGTATTCATAACACAGCAAGCAAAACATAACAAACGCAACTTTGATTAACTTTGTTGTTTAACAGTGGAATGTTAAATATGCAAAACATTTAATAAATAAATAATTGGAACTTACTTGATTCACAAAAATTCACATTGATAAATCAATAATTATTAAATACTCGGTTATTTTAATTTATTGAATATATTTAAATAATGTCTTTCTATTGAACTGCAGTGACACACTCTTGCTCGTAATAGTTTTCCATAGCTGTTTTGCATTCTAAGTATAAATTTATTTCCTAATTATAGGAAGAGATGGACAGTGAGAATATCTTTGGCTAATACATATCTTAAAAGTTTATTGATTAATGTCGTTGTTCTGCTTCTATATATTTTTATTTAATGATTCAAAATATGGATACTTTTCAAGAAAATAAGTCACTGTATGAAAAATTTTAGAATAAATAATTAATTGCGTACCAAAATGCACAATAAGAAACAGTATATGCGTCTGGTAGTCTAACGCTTCGTTCAGTCTATAAACACGGCGATCGTTGCGGAGGATGCGGTCGAAAACTGATCGCGTCTCGTCTCGAAATCCGAAAAGCCGCGTGCGCTTAATCTCCAGCTGCATATGCGCGTTTATCTGCTATCTTACGTAAGGTATTTGTGCCGTACAAAGAGTCACCTTTGCCGATCGCAAAACAAATTGTTAATCATCGAAATACGGCGTATCTCGCGCCGTTACGTAAATGGTTTACACACGGCCGACGAGGCGCGCCGCAACCACACGTCGTCGTACCTTACCTACTCCTTTTGGCGGAGGAAGCTCTCTCTGCAAATTTTGTAATACAACTTCAATCATCGTTCGATGTAGTTTTCATTGAAATCACACACTATGATCTCTCCTGAACCTATGTTTTTTTCTGTCCTTCGTTAATGTTTTAATCTCACTCTCGCTACGTTAATATTTTTTATTTATGTTAATATTTTGATTTTTTACTCTTGGATATAGAAGACGTAACGAATAAAAATAATCGTGTGATGATTATGTTATTGACGTTTATTTAATCAAGCTACATATAATAAAAAGAAGGAAAAGAAGTACATATAGAAACGTCAATTAAATTAATTTTGAATCTACTTAATATATTATAAATTTCTGCAATTAAAATTACAATTTTATACAATCTGTCGTATTTTACAGTTTAAAAAAAGTAAATCAAAATTGCTAAGTAGAAAATGTATAATTTATTAATAATTATTTATTCGAATTTCGTGCAATATAAAAAGTGTTACGTTTTGCTGTTCTCTCCTGTTTTGAAAAGTTTAGTTTTTTAGTTTCATGTTTTATTTTATGTGATACATATCATATTATTTGCATCAAATTATAATCCACACTTTCATAAGTAACAACGATTGTCTCAGAAAGATCGTCGCGCACTGTCACATATACTTAGTCGATCTATCGCGCATACATGATTAAACATCGTGTTTCGCAATTAGACATCTTACCGAGTCGTATGTTTATTAGAGCGTTGAGTAATGCTAAACGAGTTCAATATGATTGAAAAGCGCAAATACCGATTTGGATTCCTCCAATCAACCGGATACACATCACTAAACGTCTTGCGAGTACTTACTGATTGCGCCATTTCACAAAAATGTGGTTAGAACTGCTTCAAGAGAAGCTATGATTTTAGTTGCTTATGTAAGACCTTTTCCATTGATTAATTTAAAAAAATCGGATAACTATTTAAAGTAGGCATTATTAAAAAAAATTTACGCCATATAATAAAAACAAAATGTATCAACTTTATGTTCGTGATTAATAGTAAATACAATCGATATTGAACATATGATGCATATTCATAATTCGTTATTCTTGATGATTTATTTAAATATTTATTATAACATCTATTCGACAAAATTAATAAATTTTATATTCTTATTTTTCTTGTTATTCAGTCGACGCATTGTAACTATTTTACGAAGGAAAATCCCCATTAATTTGTCTAAAATTACATATCACGTAACATGATTGTTACATAAACGTTTTGCGCTAAACGATGATTTCCCGACTCTCGTTATCAGCAGAGCGAACCGTTCGAATAAGACGCGATCGTGATGCATCGAAACATGCGTTTTGCACGCGCGGGTTTTGAACGCATGCGGCACGACCCGATAATGAAGACGGCGAAACGTGGTTGCGTAAACGGGATTTAACCGCGCAAGAACCAAGAGCGAGCAAACGAGAAACGACAACGGTGCGGTCTCGCAAATCGGCGGGCGTCGCATAAAGTAACGCGGCATGACTAAAAATAAAGCGGGCTCTTGGTAAACAGTGAGCTGCTTTATGTAATGAATGAGCGTGAATCGCGCTCGTCGCGCGATACAGTGAAGAGCTATAACATCGGCGATACGTCTGTCACGAGTGTCCGTATTTACTGCGGCGATGAGACTCGCCGCAATGAATGATCGAATTCCGAGCAGCGTGTATTTAATTAGACGTATGGACGAGTTTTCTCTTATACGACAATTGTGAGAAATAACTAATCAAATTCCAGCATCTTTATATATATCGAATGTTCCATACATCGATTCTTTTGATTCGTGCTAAAATGCATGTGATTAAATCATTCGTTATTTTAATATATGATGTGAAAAGCTTGTTTTGTATAATAATAACTTAAAATAAATTGAATATATCATTGTGAATATATGATGAAAATTTTGAAGTATTTCGAACACATTATTCAAAATCAAAAAATTTTTTTAAAATTTTGAGTAGTTAGAAAATCTCAAATGCATTGAAAATTTTAAGTTTCGAATTAGTGTTGAAAGTTTTAATATTCTCGAATATTATAAAAATATACTTTTGCTTTCATAACGTTTTATAATTGTTATTATGTTTTAACCCTAATTATATTTATACAGTTAGAACAATTTTTTATCCACAAGAATTTTAAATGTTTAAAATACTCGAATATTTTAAAGGCAAGATATTCTATATACAATAAAATTTTTAACAGTTTTAAAATATTTAATATTTTTAAACTTTATAAAAAAATTTTTAATTGTGCATAATATTCAAAGTAACATAGCTTTTACATATCTCATTCAATTGTTTAATATACTTCAACAAAATGATGACTTGTATATTAATAATAATAATAATTAGTAATAATAGTAAACTAATATACATTATATGATAATTTTAAAATTTAATCTGTAATTTTTACTCTATAATAACTTCTATTTCGATTTTTTAATAATCGAATGTGGTATAGCGATAATTATGCAATTGTTAAATATTTCAAACATAATCTTTCAGAGCAGATTGTTGAGTTGAAAAAATTTATATATTTTGGTATCATGGAAAAAGGTGAGTTTAGATTAGGGATTAATAGTTAAATACAGTTTTAGATATTCTTGTCATTTTAATGTGTGTCGACTAAGCTTTCTGTGAAATAAAACTCACAGCTTGTCATGATGTAACGATGGTTACGTATTGAAGTGTTCAGGAGCGTAATGTTTCACGGAAGTTCGTGCGAAAGCTCAAGATTTATGCCAGCATCAAAGCTGACTCGATATGTCATCATCCTTCTTATGAGATTGTAAAGAAAATAATTTATTGATTTTTCTAAATAATATTTCTTCTCTACAATAAAGCAGATTGGACGATATAGTTTTAAATACTCTGTAAAAAATATTTTAATAAATTTATTTCTTAAATAAACTGATAGATTTAATAACTTAAAGTATGTGAATGCTTCTAGATTCCTATTGTATTTTGCACATTTTAATGATGTCTTTCTTATTGACGTTATTAAAGAAACATTATTAAGATGTCATTTGACATCTTGTTACATGGATAAATAAAATGACAATGGATTTATTTATTTAAATTCAGTAGAAATTAATATAATTTAATATAATTTAATATAATTTAATTTAAAAATTATTTTTTTTTAACTTTTTATGATCATATCATTTTCTCACAAAGTCTCTAGAGATAACGTTTATAAAAAAATTTTGTTATAAATCTTTCTCAGTATAAACATTTTACTGGAAATATCTTTCCCCGTACGTTGTGTTATACATGTAACTAGCATATAATGCTAGTGACTTCGAAATGTCTATTTTCAACTGAAACGAAATGCATAAAGTCAAACGCGTGAAGTGTAGATATTTCGTTACGCAGTTAATTATCAGTAGTGTAAACCTATTTACGAGACGACACATTCACTTAACTATAAATATGTTATTCGCAGTTAAACAATATTTACTACAAATATTTTGTTGCCGAAACCGGGAGCCAAGTATTTTTATATTTTCAACTACAGTTACGCATTGATGAAGGATTGAGTCACTGAGAAATTGAATTGCTTACTTGTATAATTAAAATCTTGTTAAGTATATTAACTATATTAAAGTTTTTTTTAATATGTAATTGAGCGACTATTTATAAAAATTGCAACAAATTTTTTATCTTTATCATAAAGAAATAAAAACATGATGAATGTGTATTATAATGTGTACTTGTCGAAATATACTTACGTATTAGCAATGTTAATAAAAGATATATAAAAATAATTAATTGAATAAATAAATATAATTATTTATATGTATGTTTACAAACAATCAATTGATTTATTTTAAATTGATTGCTGTTAAAGTTTAATTATTTAATTAATTATTAAATTAATTAAGTTGAAAAATGTTAATAATAAAAGTTAGTACTCTTCTGAAATCTTCTTGAATATAAATGTTATTACAAAAAAGTCGAGGTTTTGGAAATTAAAATGATAATTTTTTTGCATTATAAATAATTTTAATATAATATAATATTAAAAATGCAAATTATAACATTAATTTGGATTATTTTAATCAAAGAATGACTTATTCAAAGAATGAACTTTTGTATCTATATAATAAGGATTTATTGATTTTCTGATAATCCATTGCGAGTTTCATAAGATACTTCATGATAATAATGCATTTATTTAGCAATAATAAGTTAAAATCGAGAAATGATCAATATAAACAAAAGGTCATATTTGATTAAAACGAAACTCAGTAACTAACAATATTTTTGCGTATTATTATTAGGCACTAAGATCCGTTTTATCTGAAAATGGCCTTTACTTATTTGTGTAATTATTTATATTTCTATAATAGAGTTATGATATTATTAGTATATTTTCTGTCTAAGTATTCTTACAACTCAATGTTATACAAATGAAAAGTTGAGTTGGATTATTATTTTGCAGAATGCTTTATTCTATTTGCCAAGTATTCTGCCAATTCGTCTTATGAATCTAGCGATTGTACTAAATGAATAAAATTTATACCACTTTATTAAATGAACATTTACTTTATTAAAAGAACATTTGTTAACAAATATATATACATATTCATATAATATTAATATACTGATTCAAATCAACATTTTCAACATTTTTGAGACATTAGATAGATATTATATTTACAAGGATTAAGAAATGAAATAGTAATAAACACATTTTCTTAATTTCGTTTAGTAGTTACAATATTATATATTATATTACGTAAGTGTGCGTTTAACAAAAAAATATTTATTATTTAATTTTGCTCTTGCGTGACAAAATCTTATTTAATTCTCGATATTGTCTTGAGTGCAAGATGCTTACAGATTATTGTGATACTAATATAAAAATATAAAAATTCGCATCGAGAAGCGGCTTATAATCGAATGATTCAACCTTTCATGCTTTTATCTATATGATAAATATTAAATATAAGTATATAAAGTACAATATATATTATATA
>NW_017259323.1:1409281-1416118 GCF_001594045.1 Atta colombica
AAACAATTTTTGAATATTTTATATCTTTATCAAAGTTGCATTTTCAATAACGAAAACCTTGTTGGCAATACAACGATATTCGAGTCATCTTACAATCTTATAAAAAGAAAACGATTGCACATAATTCTGCTAATAAAATAAAAAATTCTTGACACAAGTATTAAAAGGAGCATTTTTTCCGTAAGAATTTTTTGTTCATCTGCAACATAAATAAGACTGCGCACGATATAATGTTTAATAAATAAATATTTATGTATTAAATTAATTTAATGTAAAAAATAATACTTATTTTTCAGTTAATTATGCTATTTTACAAATTATTATTTAAAATTTATGAGATAGATATACATTTTCTGAATTTCTAGCTTTAATTTCTAATTTATTATAAAACGAAGAAAAACAGAAAATTGTGATTTGCGTCATTGCAATTACGTAAAAAGGACAAAGGACATTAATTACATAATTGTATTATATATCAAAGATAGTTAAATATATTAAATTGAAAATTAGATTAATGAATAAAGTACGATTTCTTTTATATTGCGTATATGTCTATAAATTCGAACACGGATTAAACACGTGTGTATTGTGATCAACCACGTGCATTTGCACGTTCAAGACAGAGATTTACATAATGTCGTTTCATGCACAAGCGTATGCAAAAATAAGAATAGAAACGTAACACAAGTATAGAAATTATTGATCACTTTTAAACTCAAATCAGAGCACAATTAATCACAAATTGCAATTAAATAAATCTTTATTTCATTCTTTCTTTAAAATTCCCTCTTTTTTTATTATATTCATATTTACTGATGGAACATATTACATATTTTATTATAGAATATATTACATGATTTTTCATTTGCTTGTTTCATATTATTATATGTGTCTTATTATACGCTACATCCAATATTTTCTTTATATTCAATGCTGTGTATCCACATGCATATGTGTGTACGCGCGTTATGTCACTGGCCCGTGCGAGAACAACGAGCTTCTCGAGTATGAAGTTTGCCAAGATGATGCCCTGGTGTTTTATAGTTTTGAGAATAATGAGTGTTTAGTGCTTTCGCATGCTGTATTTAAGCGATATTATTTAAACAAAGGAAGCTTACTCTTTCTCACGATACGATTTGTCATAAGCGATATTTTAGACATGGAGAGTCACATAATTCGAGTCTGACCACATGACTTTTTAATTGTTTTATTCACACTTTTACATTTTTTTTCGCTGTGCTTAACCGATTATGTCTTTATATACTTGAGTAACTATTTCTGACAAAAATAAAAGATAATGGTATGTTCGATAATATTTCAATACATACTAAATCTCTGATTATGCATGTTAATTACTTGCACTGATATTTATTAATTTATTGTTACAGAAATTCTTTTCTCATGAAAATGTAAAACATTGATTGTCGAAATTTAATAAGACAATATTAAGAGTTTTTTGAAAATTCAAACATTTTTTCTTAAATCAAATATGTATTTGGTCCTAAAGTAACAGGATATTATTTAAATTAAAATATATTTTAATCTTTTTTAAGATACGTTATTTATTAAATTATAACTAGTAACTATGTGGATTATAAAAATATACATACTTTTTCTTCATTTCTAATGCATTGTCTAAATGCAAATTATCTTTCGCGCGTGATCGCCTAACATTGCTAGAAATACATTGTTATGATTGTGGACAAAAGTCTGAGCATATTATGCATTGCAACCTATTTCTAGTTATTAAATGTACTCAAGTTTCTGTTTACAATAAGAAATATTTTTGTAAAACGTCTAAAGGTCATTACTCTCTAAATTCTGTATTTTTTTTGATAAATGTTTTTCAATCATAACTTTAATAATTAAGAACTTAAAAGTATAAATAACTCTAATTTAAAAAAATATATATAAAAATAAATAATAATTAATTTTTTAAATTTAAAATAATTTTAAAATGTATTCTATAGTGTGTGTCTAAAAAGAGAAAAAGAAAGAAAAAGAGACGAGAAGAGAAGAGAAGAGGAGAGAGAGTGTGAGAGAGAGAGAGAGAGAGAGAGAGAGAAATATTATATATTAATAATGTACACGAAATAATACAAATATAAAAAAATATAACATTTAAATAATCTACAGATATATAAAATAACGGTTAATTAAATTAACAATTAAAAAAATCAAATATGTTAAAATTTTATAATTTAAATACTGGAAAGAATTCTAATATAAGTTTATAATGAATTTATTTACCACTTGATCATTTTATATATAGCTCAATGACAAATTTATTTATCTGTAATTTTTTATTTCTGTTTAGTTAAATGAGACTTTATTTATCAATATATTCATATGTTTAATTTTAAAAGATATTTAAGGCAGATAATTATTTTCAATAAAAATGTTGATTAGAAATTATTTGAGTCGCGTCATCGTTGGACTAATAAGAAAGATAAAATGTCGTAAACATGTAGCATTCTTATTATCTAACGGGCGTGATATTCTAGGACGCGCGCCGGTTGCAAATGCGATCATTTACAACGATAGACGTCAATGTTGCGAAGCCGTAACCGTCTTGCCTGTGCGCCGTCGATTACAATGATTATATAAGTATGTACATGCTGATACTTATATTGGCTTACAATAATTCTGTTTTTTTTTCTAATTGCCGAAGCGTAAAATATTTCAAAACTTTAAAGCTTATTTTTGTTTAATAAAAATTTTTTATTTTTAAACTGATAATGTGTGATACTTTTCTTACAATTAAATTAGATTGAAGACTTGAATTTTGCTTATTAGATATTTAATTAAAATTTTATTAAAGATTCGTGATTTTATTCTGAAAATATTAATTTATACAGTGGAACAATTTATTTACTATAATAAAAGATTGTATGTTATATAGTAAAATTTTGTGTTATATTTTTAAATATTTTTACAATATAACATCTAATGTTTAATTGAGAAATTATTTTCCTTATTTCAGAAATACATCGCGGAGCAACTGATTATTTATTTGTCTTCGCAAGACGATGAAAAGAATAAAGTGCTTACACAACATGCCGGCTAGATTCTTATGCCTATCCTCGTAATAATGCAATTACGAAAATGGCGCGATTACGCCTCTTTAGGCGAGCGTGACTTATAACAGAGAGTATTACCAGCAGGACACGAAGCTAACATTTCTTTTCGTGAATAACACTGCGTTTTTTCGTGCGACATTAGAATAATCCGTTATTACAAAACCATATATTTATTGAGAAAAATTTATTTAATTTTTCAGACAATGAAAACGAAATCTGTAGAATGATAATACGAAAGGTCGAAAGCGTGCAAGAAAAATGGTGTTAAACGGTTGGTGTTTGTCAAAAGTTCATATTAAATGTATAACATGAAATTGTATTGTTTTGTTTACATATCTGATTAAGATAATTTAATCTATATTATTATATTTTTTCAAGTTGATATATAATTTTTATAATAATTTTAGCATAAATATTTTTATTTCAAATCAAATACATTCAATTCAAACATGTATTGATTATATAAAAATTTTTATTCTTAATTTGTAGTTTTAGGTAAAGCGGAAATTTTTGTATTATGATATGTCTTTATTAATTATTCAAATTAATTATCAATATTATACAAATTTGAGAATCTAAATTGTTAAGAATTTAATTATTTGGCTTACTTAAAAGACTTAATTTTAATGCATACTTTAAATCAGATAAGAATTTATTCAAACAAAAAGTTATATATTATATCATCTTTTTAGCATTGAACCATCGACATATTTAACTGTTTATTATAGAGCAGAAACATATTGTATTGCGTAATCAGGTTTACGATAAAATTCAAGTGAGCCGGGGGGGTGATCTCACTTTACAACTCAAATTTGCGCAACTCGAATGGAAATATGATTTTAGCAGCTGAACTGTTTTCGAAGAGGAAAAATGCCAAGAGTTGCACATAAAATATTCAGAATACAATTTAAAAATCAAATACTTATCTGAATAGTACGTTATTAGTAAATTTTATTAACTTCGTATTTAATCCTACATGTACAGAATGATATCTCTCCTCTGATTAAGTATAAATAAATTATTAATATTAATAATTTATGCGAATGTCATTTAATAAAACTGGTTTCTCCTTATAAAAAATAATTTTTAACGCAATAATTAATAAAGTTTTTGCAAAAAATCATCGATTTAATAAAAATAGCTTTTCTTTAGTTTTCAATAGTGTAATTTGTGTTTTTACTAACATAATAACGTCCGTAATAATTTCATGTGGTATGTGTGTGGTAATGTTTGTGCAAGTACCAATCATCAATTAGTCAGAGATGAAAATCTCTCTCGGAGAGATCAGTTTTCAACTGATGTGATTGATCTTCACTGAAACGTCTTATCAAATCGACAATCTACTTATATATCTACTCATATATAATTACTCATATGTAATTAATTACACTTGTTTATTATCTCTATTTTACTTGCAAGTTTTCGTTTTTTAGATATATCACTTTTTATCGTACATTGCAGAGATTTAGCGTTATCGTTATATTGCAATCATTTTATGATGCAAAGCTGCAGATATTGCTGCAGATATTTTCTTCTATAGATCCATTTCCCCCTACAGGATTTCGATAAAATAAACATGCACATAGACATTCACTAGTGATTTATATGAAACGCGATGTGTCTATGTTCGCGTGGGCAAACTCAACTGGAGGAAAGCGTGTTTCTGGATGAAGCGTGTTGAAAATCAATTGGTATCGATCTTTCGTTCAGAATTTGTTACATTTTAATGCAATTGGTTAATGTATTGTAAAAACATGATCGTACAATTGCAAACTACTACTGATAGTGATACTTCTTCAGAGTGGTTTCACATGCTTTACGAAATATGGTGAGCTGTAAGCCGGATAGTTTTACAAGTTGGAACAAGAACTACTTTTCAATACTAATTGCTGATATAAATTTATAATTATAATATTTATATTTATAATTATAATATTTATATTTAAAAATTTATTAAATGTGTATTATAATTTCGCTAATATATTTATATTTTAACCTAATATATTTATATTATAAAATTATTATTTATATTTTAACCATGTTAATGAAAAATACTTAAACTTCAATTTTGCAGTTAATTTTTATTTGTATCCTATATACATTTTGCCTACAAATTTATTATTTATAATCGGAAATTCTTTTTGGATTTTAATGTTCTAGTTTAATAAGGTATTAGGTATTATTATTTACATTTAAAGTTCAAATTATATGTAAAGTTTATACGTTTCTCTAACCGGATACGACTGGTCAATAATATGTCGATAAACATGTCAAATATCTTACTTGATATGTCCATTTTACTATGGTGAATAACAGAATTGTGTCACGCAACTTCAGTTATCTGAAAAAATATTCGTACTTATATTTATATCGAGACACCAACGATTGCTTTTTGAAATCTTTTATGAAAGCCTGAAACATTGCACATATTGTGTCATCTTGATTTCTCGCAATGATTTTCGCTGAGGTGGGCCACGAAATACGCTGCGAACCACGAAACTTCGCACACACGAAGCTTAGCCACACTCGTTACATAAGCGAATAAGCGATTACGTGCAAGTCCTGATATGTTCTTCCGAATTTTATGAGTCTTTCTCTCTGAATTATCTTTTCGTTGATTCTATAACGTCAATTTTACTGAACACAATATACTTGTCGTATAATTTTTTATAAATTTTCTTCTTGTAAGTTTTTTAAATTCTAAACGTATTTTTTTATCATATTCATCATATCATATTTATTATGGCAACTTTATTTTTTATGTTATTATATTTTATGATAAAAATTAAACAAAAACAGTCAAATATATTTCATTACTATTGTTTTTGCATTTATTAAAATTACACTTCAATTTGGCGCTATCGATTTTGTAATTTGCAAGCTAAAGCAATTAGAAACTTACGTGACTGCTGACTAACGCTGAACTTAATCGTTACATAATCGGTCGTTTAATATCTACGCAATGCGCGCGCGAGTGAACGTATGTAACATCAAGGTTGACTAAACTTGAGGTAACATCAAAAATCTTGCGTAAGTCATTCACGCAAAAGTTCGTACCGATAACATCTGTGGCTACGCGTTATCCATATGATAATTAATCTCGACGGATTTGTTTATTTAGCATGATTTCTGCGAAGTCCGCGCAAAATTCTACTATTACGCAATCATGGATTACGTCACTATCAAACTTTGGGATAGCGACTGATTAATTCAGAAAATCTATCATGATATATATATGAATATTGTCTCGGCAGAAAGATTGATGGATAATTTGCGCTACATCAAGGAATTTAACACAAAATTTTAAATTTACAGTGTTATCCAGAAATATAGAAAAAATATTATTTAAAAAATGTTTTCTTTGTCTTAGATATTTCGATCTTTGAATAGAGAAAAACAGAGAGTATAAATATTTGTTAAAATAAGCAAAATGTAATTACCATAGCTACGAAATTACATAGAAGCATTTACCTACCATTTATTTATAGCGTTTTGGAAGCCATATAAAGACTTTTTCGATAAAAGTGTATTCTAAAAATAAATATATTTTAAAAGGAAACAAAACTGGATGAAACAAACAAAATGAATATCAAAATTTGAAACAAGTAAATGTAGAATTAATATAGTGAACAGAAAAAGTTATATATTATAGTTATATTTTTTAATCAATTTGGAATCAATTTCTTTAATAAAATTGAAACAGAGAGAGAGAGAGAGAGAGAGAGAGAGAGAGAGAGAGAGAGAGAGAGAGAGAGAG
>NW_017259323.1:1416218-1424922 GCF_001594045.1 Atta colombica
AGAGAGAGAGAGAGAGAGAGTTATAAATCATAGAAGTAAAAAAAAGTATAGAAAAAAAGAATAGAAATGCAAAATATTTTTTATTAAAAAAAAATTGATTGAAAATTGTTTAAAAAATATATTTGCAAATTTAATTCAGTAATTCAAACATAAGAATGCATTAATAAGAAACGGAAGACTTCGGCTATCGCTCTAGTTTGTCGGGAAGCGAGATATGCCATTTAAAATTGTTTAAAAAATCAATTAACGTTTTAAATTTTGGAAAGTATTGTAAAAATTTTATTTTAAGAGGAACTTTTGGAACGTTTAAATAATGATTCATAGAGATAAAAACTGATGTTTCGAATTATATTAAAAGACAATTAAGTAATTCATCTGCAATGCGATAATCGTGCATGATCATTGCGTGATTGTGCATGATCGGTACGATAGGTTTGCAATACGAAGAAACATCGAGATGATAGCTTGTACGCGATAATACATTATTAGAGCATAATATTAATATACCATATAGTGTTTTGCTCTGCGGGCTGGCAGATTTCTCGAGCGATTGCCTCGTAATTGCGAAAACGGCGCGCGCTTGCTCCAGAGTGTAGGTATCACCGGAGAACGGGCGAAGGAACGGGCTAAATTGGATCGCGTTACGTAAGTTCGCGGGATTAAAGAACTACGGGACAAATCCGTACGACTCACTACGATTAAAACTGTAGTAACGTTCGTTGCAATTCAACACTCTACATTTCCCACGTTTCGAAACAAAATTTTTTTTCACACCGGAATATGTATTTGTATTTCACGATGCATTCCGATTTTCTGAAAAGTGTTGTAAGTGCTGTGTATAAATATGTCACTGACGTTAAAATTAACTATTCAAACTCATATTTATGCATAATTTTTAATCGATCAAGCTGATAAAAAGTACAAATACAAATACAAAGACATGCGGCAAATCTAAAATATATTGTACATTCTCACTCAATCATTTTCAAATCTATTCTTGAATTTATTTTATAATTTACAAGATTATTCTTTCTTCCAGATTATTTTTCTTTCTTCTCTAATAGAGAGAAAAAATTGCTATAAAAACGCAAAAGAGATTACAAAATTTAATTATTAAATTTGTTTGCTGTTTGTAGGAAGTTTTGTATATTTGACAAATATTTTACATTTGTTGAAAAAATTTTTGTAGCGAGTAAAAGGAAATAATTTGTTACACCTGTATGCAAATAATTCTGCGATCCTATTTGTAAATAAAATTTGCTGTTATGATACAGGATTAGCGTAATAGCAAATTTTAAATATTAAAAATGAAAAAAAAAGAATAAATGAAACAGAATTTTGTTATAATATATAAGAGATATTAATCAGATCTTGTACAAGCAATGTAAAAATTCAAAATTGTCCAATACATATTATTCATATGTATATTTTTATATTGCAATTAATATTTTTATAACTGATAAATGTATCGTCGAATAAAAATGTTTTATTAATATTCATTTTTATTGAAAAAATTGTTAGCTCTTATTATTTATACATGAAATTACAACACGAAATTTATTAGGAATTAAAATTTATTAGGAATTATTTCAGATTTATCATTTTATTAGGAATTGCGATCCATTACTTTATTATATTGTTCGATACAAATCAATGAAATCTAATATCTGAATATAACAAAAATATTTTTAGCGATTTCAATCATGCAATGTTCTTGTCTGGTCACTCTTCGACAGCCTTCGAGCGTCCTTCCTTCGAACAAAGACTTGTTCCTCGATCGGTTGGCAAGCGAAAAAAGAAAAGAAAATGAAAGAAGGTACGTGCTGCGCATCCCACCCGAGCTGCATAGCTGCATCCTGCTCAGATTTGACCTTGTCTGGGTGTTCACCCGACGTTCAGTCTACCCACTCGAATCACTCGGTGCTGGTCCGCCGCCGTGACTTCGAGGCCGAACCAGCGACGATTCGCCTGCTTATGTAATATGAAACAGGTCACGGCCAAACGCATAGCCAAAAAGAGTCTTTCTTCGCCTCGCCAACGCGCAACGTCAGGAATCGTCGCGCGAACGCGATCATATGAGATCGCGATAATTGATCTCGATCACTTGCATTCCTACAATAATGAGCCGTGCGATTTCGATTCTGTGCCAAAATTCACTCATTGCCAGCATAACAAAAAGTTTTTGAAATAGTAATTAATGTGTTAATTATACAATATTATTTTTAGTTATACATTAAATTTAAGAACTATTAAATAAAATATATATATTCAGAAGTTACATTAAAAAATAATTAAAGCTTTAAAAATGACCGAAAAAATATAAAGAATTAATGCATATATATGTTTTTATTCGTATGTATTATTTATTCTAAATAGATACAATATATATGAATATAATTCTTAAATGATAATGATAAATATAATTATAAAATGTAATTATTAAAATTATTTTGCATATTTATTATTAATTATTAAATTTGCTTATTGATTTAAAAAGAATAAGACTTGTATAACTGTTTTTCTTCTTGCTGACAGAAACGTATATTTAATGAATGTGTAAATGTGAGATGTTCACAATGTGTTCGAGTTTGGATTCATGTGGGTTCACTAAGTGACTGTACAGATTAGTTCTCTCTGAGGGGATACATACACTTCAAATTGCATTAAATTTATGCATACGCTTACGGATTATATAAGAATCATT
Organism: Atta colombica; assembly: GCF_001594045.1. Classification (NCBI taxonomy): domain Eukaryota; kingdom Metazoa; phylum Arthropoda; class Insecta; order Hymenoptera; family Formicidae; genus Atta; species Atta colombica. The sequence goes on from NW_017259323.1 coordinate 1,418,923, forward strand.
CGCGTTTGAGTAATCAATGATATCGTTGCTAACAGTCATCGATAAATAACGATAGCTTAGCTTATCGACGTAAAACGTACTATTCGTCTCGGACTAAAACGCGATTACTTTATCTTCATCCCCGTTTTTTCCGTGAAACGAAGAACATCTCATGGAAACAAATTTTTTAGCGGACTGATACTCTTATATGCTGTTGATAGTTACATTTCCGGTATAATTAGAAACAAAATTATACATGTTGATATTGCAATAACAGAAATATACAGACGACATCAATATTATATTTTTTATTCGATTGATTATGTGCTCAGAAAACTGTTTTCTTGAGCTTTACAAGTAAACCAATATGTTGCGTATAAAAGTTCGCACAGAGTGAAATGTCGACATGGAATCAACATAAAACTTATTTTTTTTTGTTCTTGAAGGTTGATCAGACATAAAATGTGAAATTTACGAGAGCATATAATTTATGTAATCCCCGGCCTGGCCGTGACGATAAAATTAGAGACGGTCTGGAAGCGCATCGATCCACACCGAAATTTCGTATTCTAACACGCGTGTCGTTGTCTCATTCGAATAAAAGAAGCATCATAATATAGCTCCAAAGTAACGAATGGAATGCGTGTTGTTATTTTCTTTGCTCCAAAGTAATGAAGAAGATTATGAGAAACCGCACGTTTCCTAAAGCCACATCGTTAAATTAATTCAGTGTTTATCCAGATTCTCGTAATGCTGCCTTTTGTATCAGTAATCAATCTTAAGTTTAATTTTGTAATCTTCATAATTTCCTTCTTATAATGGATTTAATAAATTAATTTGCCGCGATTGATAATTTACGTAACATTTTTGTAAAGTAATTTATATTAATTAAAATTAAAATATACATTTGAACATTTCGTAATATTACTTACATAAAAATTAATTATTTTTATTTAAAAAATAGTTACGATATTGTTAATAATTTGAAGAGACTTTTTCAATAAGAAAGAAAATGTGTTTTGTTGCTTAACATATTTACGACCATGTACTTAATTTTATACATTGTAACAAATATAGCATTACCTCATCAGTTAACATTTCTAATTCGCGAAGTACTAACTCGATTGCTATCCCTGTGATTATAGATGTGTTTAAATAGATAACGATGGATTGAATCTATCGCTTACAAACTGTATCTCCCAATTGTGATTTTTTCAGAGAAATCACCGCAAGTAAAACGATTGTACCTTCGTGTACGAGGCGCGGAATCGACGGGCGCGCAGTTACCCTGTATTTCATAACTGTTTCCAACACAGTGCCGAAGGTACGTAACCTTTCATGCACGCCTTCCTATTATAGAGCGTCGACGCTCGACATGGGTGACGAAATCGTCCGGCGCTTTGCATTACAGCTGCTTACATATGGTTAGCCGCGAGTCAGAGCGCGAATCGACCTCAGGCATCTTGCGATCGGTATTACGAAATTCACTGAGATGCACTCCCTGTGAGAGACATTTTTGTCTCGATATTTCGCGCCTATCGAAATGTATCTAGTAAACTGAGGTAGTATCTTTTGAATCTTTTAAAATGTAACATCCGCGAGCGATATCCTTTCTTTATCTAGATAGCGCACGCACGCACACTTATTGGAATATTAATAGAAATATTAATTAGATATTGATATCAAAACTTTGTATGAATTGTTCATATTAACGAGTATAAAAACGTTACGTAAATATCTTCATGTTATGCTAACATATGAAATTCTCATAATCACAACGCAAGAGAAGTGAAGTGTTTGGGATAATTAATACGTATCGAATAGAAAATTTACGGAGCATTGCGCAAATTTAATTTGATTGCCATAACATAGTTGTACTTTCTGTTTTGTTTTCGCATTTTTTTTACTGCACAGCTAAACAATTGTTTTAAAATGCACTTAAACTTCGGAGTCACAAGACATAAAATTAAGTTGCCGTCTTAAGTTACATCATAGTCAACGTTAAGTATCAGTGAATCACTTTCCGCCCCTCCGAACGGGATGACCTCACTTAACAAGTTTATGAGTCAACGACAATTTCTTATTTGCGAGCAGTCCGTCCGTTCTGGGGAATGTCGTTTTTGATTAGAATCGTTAATTGTCAATGTAAATCTTTTCATAAATCTTTTTGCAATTGTAAAATAAATTTTGAATTAAGCTGCTGCAAGATGATGTTCTTTGTTACCTGCTTCTTCATTGCATAATGGCTTCCGAGGTTTCTGATAGCCAGCCAGTTTGTGTATCGCGATGCCTCTTGTGCTCTCGTGTACCATTATGTAACGTCAATGCCCCACCGAACGTGTAGTATTACCATATTATGAGATTCCTCCTCCTCTGTTACTCGTCGTACATGCTCTGCCCTCCTATTTCGTGTCTGTTTTAAGGTGTGTTTTATAATGCCTTGTTGAGAATGTCAGATGATTGCCTAATCCGCAGTACAATGGAGATATACATACATAACTTTGATTTTTGTAATCAAGCTCGAAATGAAATTTGCAAGATATCGCTAAACTTCTCTAATAAATTCTTTCTTAATTTTAGAACAGTTTTTTAACATTAAAAAATTAATATTAAAATTATTAACTTTTCGTCTTTTTTAAAATAATTTTTTCAGTTAAACTATGAGATCATGTGTTACGAAACTTTTAAGATTTAAAATATAAACCTATATTGATAGTAACAGACAATTCTGACAATGATTCCTACCTGCATTAATTGAAATTTACTTAACAATTTGTTGAGAATTATTTAATAAAACTCTCTTTTAAAACGTATTAATGTAATTAAAATAATTTACATGTAGTCTATACACTATATAAAATTTTTCTAGAATTAATGACATGTAAATAAAATTTGTTAAAATTATAAATATCGTTTAATAAATTAAAAAAATAAAAATTAGTTTATTTATTATTAATTATCACGATTTCATTATTCATAACCAAATTGGCAGAATGCATATTTCTTATTAATAATGGACTCCACAGTTTTGTGTTTAATACAAACTATCGTATAACTACTATCAGATAACATTCAATTAAACTTCATTATATTTTTTATCTCTTTTATTACATCTCTCTTCTATTTTATTTTTTTTTCTTTATTTCTTTTTTAGTATTTTCAGCATTCGAGCATCGCGCGACATGTATCATTAATGTACCAACAAGCTGACAGCACACATATTATTATTGCACGCTCTATATTTAATGACGAGTAATCGCGATAGACATATCTTCAGTGCGCGTAACGTTTCTTCACTTTTATTGATGTTCATAAGAAATCTTGGCTTTTAATTTCATGAAGAAATCGATCAATTTTTAAAACGCAACATAGAATTAAATAATAATGAGAAAACATAAATTGTCTTACATTTTCAAAACTTTTTAATATAAATATAATTTAAATTTATTATAACATTATTATAATTTATTAACACGTAAAAGTATTTAATTATTAAATATTAAATTTATTATTATACGTAAAAATTTATTTATAAAAAAAATATCAAGGTATAATAATAAATATTATTTAAAAAGATTTCTTAAAAAAAAATGATATTAGAAACACGGATTTGTGTTTTAAAAGTTATATGGTGTCTCGAATATATAATTTTGATATTTAAAGTACGTTCAGTGTTGTTTATAAAAGTGTTGTTCAAGTGTTGTTCATAAAAATATTACATACATTATTTCCATAATAATAAATATTTTTTATTTGAGATATTTTTATATTTGCGCTTGAGAAATGAATTACTAAACAAGATATGTCAAAATTGTCATCATAAGTGAAGAATCGATAAATCCATAATCGCGTTGCTTTATAACTGATATAGGATGTTACCTTAATGTTTTGATGTCTAAAACAAAATGTATGATAGTTTTTAAATCTATAGTGATCTATATAGTGATCTATATTTGATCTATATATAAAGTTTTGAATATTATTTAAGTTTTCTATATTATAGAAAGTATCTTAAAAAATTGCAAATCGCTAAATGGCAAATATTAAAAATAGATTCGATTAATGTAAGATTTGTAATTATTAATTAGATTTATAGATTTATAGGTCATTAGTAACTCATTTGTCATTAAAAGCATTGATCAAAAATACGATAAGTAGACAATTTCTTATGATTTTCCATGATTATAACATTATCAAAATGGATGGAAAAACATATTCTCACGCATACTAATGTCAAAATATTTTATTATCTTATTAACAATTGAATATAAATACATTTTATTATTAAAATTATTATTATTTTATTATTAAAATGCATTTATAAATACATTTATCTTGATGTAATTACAGGAATTACTTTTATAATATTATATTTTATATTATGATTAATGTGAGGGAGATTACAGGTTAAGCTAGGATTAAATCACGTAAGAACTTAATGTTCTTTAATTCTTATAATTTTGATCACATTGTAATCTATACACTACAATTTTCCGCTTTTCCGCTATTATCATATTATTTAACGATTCAATAGAACTTCAATAGAACATACTCGTTTCGTTATAATTTTACACTGATAAAACCGACTTTTTTAGCTGTCTTAGCTTTAAATGGTAGATTAATGGAAAGATTACATCGCTGTTTGTTACGCAAACGAATCTCCCAGGACATTGCCTTGGCTGCTTTATCCTTGACGATCACATCAAATGGCGAAAGAATTTAATTAGTTACAAGTGATCTATCGACTGTTTGATCCCCACCCGCTCGCCGCGACCTTTATCACACCTTCAAAACTTCATATTACACGCATTTCTCACGTCACATAACGCATTTATAGTTATGCGTGATTTATACTTCTGCATTATATGCAATCCGCGCGATTAATATTCACGCGCTTCTTCGCGATATTCATGCGGTACTCCTATCGAGAGTAATTAATTCTAAAATGTCTACACTGGGATCTAACTTCAACGCTCACAACTTTCGTAATCTTTTTACTACAATTGATTAATTTTATATAATTCTTTAGTAAAACTTTATTCATCTATCTTTATTCTTCATTCGCTATTTATCACATGTTGTAAAGTCTCTTTGTGAATGCAAGTAATGTTCGGTATGAATGCTACCGATTGTATATATACTGCATTACAGCGTGATGGTATGCTTTCTTTTTTCTTCTTTGCTTGCCAGATTCGTCGAAATCTTATAATATATTCTTCGGATAACTCTTTTACCGAGAAGAAGTGCCTGCTGTTTATTTCCGTCGGCGTATATATCACTAGCAACATCCCATCATTGCAATTTGCTGCTCGACGCATCTGCAACCTTCGGAACTTCTAAGGGCATGGTACGTTTAATAATGACTCATACATAGAATGTTAAATGTGTGCAGCATTAAGAGAATATCAGGGGATGAAAACTAATTTCTTGAAGAATATTTAAACATTGATTTTTCCTTATGTACATTTTTATAGAAGCAATAACTTTTAGATCTTTGAAAAAAAATTCGAAATAGAAACAACAAATTTTTATACTTTAAAAAAGAAGTTTGTTATATTAATGCAAAATATAAAAAATTGAAAAAAAATATAAGTAAAATTATTACAAATTATTACAACAATTATTACAACAATTATTTATAAATAATAATCTTTTTTAAATTAATATTTGTATCGAAATTTAATACGCCAAATTCGCCGAAATATTAAAGTAATGAAAGGAGGGAGTACTCCCTGTTCATTTTGCGAAATTTTCTAAAAGTGATAGTTGCGTTGAACTGATTCGAATTCTCAGAAGAGATTTTATGCATTGACTTAAATTATAAGTTATATATCTGGAAAAACCAGTTATTGATAACGCTCGAAGCACACGATGTAATAAATATGATAATAATATTATGCAATAATCAATTTCTTTTAAAAATTTTGAATAGTTAGTAAGTTACTTTAATTGTTTTATTTAACAAATGCTCGAACTGTATGTTTTTGTGGATCGTACTTATATTATATAAATAATTATATT
>NW_017259323.1:1424959-1427736 GCF_001594045.1 Atta colombica
AATTAAATTAATAATTTTTCTTTCTATTCTTTAATTAATTTTTATTTTACGCAAATATATATAATATAGAAAGTATGAATATTTTTGCGTAAATTGTTATTAGCTATGATACAATATATAAACATTAAAAAGATGTTCAAGGAAAATTTTATATTCTAAAAATGTTATTATTCTACTTATTGTAATTTTTTTATTTTTCTCTTCTTTTTCCCTTATTTTTTATTAATTTTGAATTGAATAAAAAACTCTAGAATTAAATTTATTATAATTTGCTTGACATAAAAATTCCTAATAAGCGATTAATTAAATACAATTATTAATTTACCTTCATAATATTTCCCAAAAACCTTATATGTTCTTCGTAATATATAAAATATTTAATAAATTAATTATATTATATGATTAAGTATAAGATTAAATAGATAGATACATTTACTTTTAAATACATTTGTTTTAGCCTGTTCTAAAGAAATCTACATAAAAAAAGGTAATTTATATAAAAAAATGATGTCTTACTTATTTCACAGTTTTGCTCCGCTGTTGACCAATGCTTCCCGAGGTCTCTCTTTTTCTCCTCTCAAATTGATTGTTGCACTCATATAACACAACACTCGTAAGAACATTAATTATAATTGTCTGTATTAATTATTACAATAGAACAATCATTCGCATTTTACATAGCACTCCCAACATTAATTACACGTAACATGTACTTTATTATTTCATATTACGGTAGAATTCCATTTCGACATGCGATTGCGAAAATAACGCGAAAAAAATATGAAGTTTTATGATTCGAAACTCGCAAGCTTTGTAAATTAATACAACAAACATCGATCATTTAATATTCGTACATTAAGAATATACTAACTTTCTATTACAATAAATTATCTCAATTTTGGTAATGTACATAAAGAATACTAGGCTGGTACAGTATACATCAAAATGATCAAATACATGTATCGTATACCTATGCGTTTATACGCATCGCCGAAATTAAAATAATTTAATAGAAAGTTGTACAAGTATTAAACGATCAGTATAGACTAGGATTATATTTCAAGATATTTATACGAGTCGTGTATTATTCCACATTTTTAATGCAAAAATGAGAACAGAGATGAACAAATCACATTTGAATGAAGAATTCAAGGATTGATACAAATTTATATTCAAATTTAAGCTTCGATAACATTATTTTCGTTACCCATCGCTTAAATTTTTAAATGAATAAATTGCGTGACAAGTTTTCTGTAATAAAAATTATCAAAAATTTGCAGTCGTTAATTGCGAGAGTTAATTAATTGCGCGTTTGTAATTAATTGATAGTTGAGTTAACTGTTCGTAGACATTTTGATAGATAATGCGACGACACGCAGAACAGCATACGTGGTTGCCTACCAACACGAGTCTCGCTGCGTGAATGATAACGGCACGCGCGGGTAACCTTGCATATGAGCCTCGCGCTACCAAAACAGTACCAAGGTCGTACACAATAGGCTATTTTATTATTTCAAAATATTAACGTTATTTTTATGAAATAATTAGACGAATCCAATTTCCGTTTTTTGTTTTTTAAGGTTCTAAATCAATTTTAATAAGAAAGCTGTATTTTGCAAACTTGTTGACATCATTTAAAATGACGATTGATTTCATTCGATTGATTAAATGAACGTTTTAAAATAAAAATGTTGTTAAAAATATAATCAATACTAATTAATGAGGAAATTTGCTTTAATTTACAATATAATAAATATATGTTATCAAAAATAGCAAATTTTCGTATAAGCATTACGTTTTCCTTTCGATATTACTGCTTCGATATTACTTTGAAAAAAGTATTATTTAATAACTTATTATTTAATAAATAAAATGGATTTTTGTTTTAAATAAAAAAATTATTTATTAAATTAATTTATTAATATACACTCATTTAAATTTGTTAAAAGAATCTATCTTATTAAACATTATTTGATGCTTCTATTATATTTATTTCATATTTATAATTATTTCATTTAATTCTTTCTATTTATTTCTTTGACATCGTTTATTCATAAAAATTTGATATTATCAGAGGCTCATATGTCAAATAGAAAACGTTTGCCACTTAGAGAGCAATTCAGGTCATTTCGATCTCTGAGCACGCAACTGTATCTGCTCGGAGAAGCTCATCGAATGATTCATTGATTTCTAGAAACGGATACAGGAAGTTTATATACATATCTGTATGTATGTATATTATATAATAATATATCGTGTGATCGCAGAGAAAACACGAGGATGCAAAACGATTCGCAGATATTCGCGGCACGTCGTTGCGTTTCATGCTTGATTTGACGAATTTGTAATGAGGGACGCTGTAACGCCTTGTTATAGAACGACCGGTCACGTAACTTCAGCGCGTTAAGTAATACTTTGAATTAGACGTTACAAGAGGTGAGCTTTAGTGTTCAGGGGAGTAAAAACGACACAACCAAATACTCTGAAAAAAGAAGAGAGAGAGAAAAAAAAGGAGAAAGATTTGGTTAAGATGGTGTTACTCCGGAAATGGTATAACTATCTATTAGTCACACCTGACGATTTTCTTAATTACGTATAATACAATATGAAAAGAATGTTCTACCTATGTTCATTCTCAGGCGACGTTTTAATATATGAAACTTCAGATTCATGCAATTAATTTTTCTTTAAATGTAGCTTTAGGATCGTAATGTTACATATCAAAATACTTTTTAAATTAATATAATATATAAATTATATATAAATTAATATAATAT
>NW_017259323.1:1427836-1433298 GCF_001594045.1 Atta colombica
AATGTATCTTTTTTTCCTAAAAATGTTACGCTCAATATTTTATATCTATCATTATGATTAGATTTAATAATATAACAAGCAAAATAAAATGAATACATTCGTGTGTGTGTGTATATATATATATATATATATAAAAATTTGTCTAGTTCGCGACATCGTGACGATATAACCTGGTACGGTATTATGTAAGATTATACAGATCGTAAGATTGTGAGGTCGTTATGCAATGGCCATTAATGCGTTTAACGACTCTTATGTTGTCGTATATTACGCGGTTTTGAGTTTTAGCGTCATAATGAGAGCCATCGAGCACAACATCAGATTTCCTCGTAAATCGCCACGATTCGCAGCGATCTTTTTACAGTCTGCCGATCTAAGTATCGTAATGCGGAATAATAGCGTTATTTTCTCGCCTGGAAAATCAGCGCTTCATGGTCGAATAGTTTTATTAGTCTGCAAGTTTTGTGAATTTAGGTAGAAAGTCCATTGTCAAATTATCTCGCACAGTTAACAAGCGAATTAGATTTTTTAAAGAAATGTTACGGAGACTCTGCTAATTTTGTAATAATACATTTTTTATGTAATATATGTAATCATGATATATTCTAGCCTGTAAATTATTATACTGAAAAGTTAGACAATAGTAATGTCGTTTTTATCAGATTAATCGACAAATATTTATTAATTTGACATTACTTTTATTTGTTTATATGATATAATACTTTAATATAAAACATTAATATAGTAATTTCAACTAAAAATACTCAGTAGCGAATAAAATTATATAAATAGTCACTTAATTAATATATTGTTTAATTAATATTATATAAATATTGATCTTACAAACATTAAAGTAATATGTTAAAAAAATGAAATCGTGAATTGAGGTAATATCTTGAAACTACTCATTTTTCAGTAATCTCTTACGACATGCCACATTTCCGTTGCCGCACGTGGCTATATTGCAACTGTATTACTGCACTAACTAATTCAGTGTTCCCCAACTTTTTTATCTAGGAAATTTTAAAACTATTTATACTGCAATTAAATTAATTCAAAAAACTATGTGTGGTATTTACAGAAATGTTAAAAGGTAAAATAAAATTTGCAAATATAAAGAAAACTAACTGCAAGAAATGCATATATAAATATTAATGCAGAATCAATGTATATTACCAAAATACATAAAAAATGAAATAAAGTAGTAATTATTCTTTATTTTTTGTTTTTAAACAGTAATCTAATATTATAAAATAAATTTAAATAAATTTAAAAATACATTTAAATAAACATTTTTATTTAAATGTTTAATATAATTTGTTATCTTTTTAAAATAAAAATATTTAACATCTTGTTATTTCTTGTATTCTCATAGAATTTAATATTTGAATATAGAAATTCTTAATTTTTGTGCGACATTTTTAAATATTATTATTTTTTTTTTTTTAATTTTTTATGGTAATTGTATAATGCATGGAATTCTGTGACTGGGAGACACTGTGATTTAACCGCACGCGACTCGCGCGCTTGAGTGCGATACGATCGGTTGTCGATTTGTCGGATGTGTGGAAATCGTTGTCTATTCTACGTCATAATAGCGTATCCGTTTGTGATAGTGTCGAAATCGAGTGAGTGCCGCTTGTTACGCTCATTAATGAGAGTCTCGTTAATGAGAACTTTATCATTGTCATCGAAGTACATTCTATGAAAAATTTGACAGTCTTGTTGTACATTTTTTCTAGCTACGTAATCATCGATGATAACTTGTAGAAATATTATTAACAAACAATTATTACGATTGTGACATAAGCGACGAAAAAGACTTAATCACTGCTTGTTGTCATTTCTAATCTGTCTTTCTAATCAAGCAGTTGATCTGTTGCAAAGATAGTAATAATACAAATTATTTATTTATTGTACAGACATTTTATTGTAATCTTACATTCTAAAAATTTTCAGTGATTAATCGTAATTTTCAGTGATTAAATAATTTACAATTGCTTTAATATAACAAATATGAATTTAATTTATATGTTTTTTTAAGATATACGTTTTTTTTATTTTAAATAACTGCAAAATAAATAAATAATACAGTATACTAATTAATCTACAATTACAATATATTACTACAATTTCCAAAGTAATGGAAATAATTTTTTTTAATCATAGAATGTATAAATTCTTTTTACTTTTTTTTAAAAAACGCTTTCCATCTTTACATAATTTATAAAAGCATTTTATATTTATATATAAATATATACAATATATTTAAATGGATTGAAATATAAAGATAAATCTATTTGGCACAAGTTATGTCACGTGTTAGAAGCGAATGATAAACGCGCGGTATATTCCAGTTAATAGTTGCACAATACCGCGTAATAAAGCGCGATCCAGAGGCCCTATGATCGTTGCATAAGTGCGCAAAAATAGGCGCTTATATTAACGAGAAGACGTAATATTTCAAACAATAATAAAGCATAGAAACGCAGTAGAAGTTGGATAAAGCAATGGTTAATTTAATCGCTTTTATGGTGGATGATTCTGAAAATACTCGCGTTTGTATAAAAAAAATTACGTAAATAATATATTATACGTTGCATATTAGAAGTACGTTGCAATATTAGAAGTAGAATGCGACCGGAAATGGCGATCGTTAAAAACTAACGGAAGTCGACACGTGCAAACGCTGTGACGCTCCGAAATGCTTACTTAGAACGGCGATAAAACAGACATATGTAGTTATACATATACAAGGAGAGATCTACTACCATAAACTGGGTTAGTTTAGCTTTTCTTATTAAACCGTCTAAAAATATTCATAGGTTAAATCAATATTTCAGATATTCTTAAAACTTTTTAGTGTTAAAATATTTTCTATTCAAGTATTGGTCTGATTTCGTAATAGCATACATTTTTTTTCTAAATTAGAACTGTTCTATCTTTGTCTTTTAATTTTTGTCTTTTATTAAAGTCAAAATAAATTTATCTTAACAACACAAGATATTCTCAAGATGATCCTGAACATTTAAGAACACATGTGGGGTATGTTTAAAAAAAACAATATATAATATTAAACATAATATTATAAATATTAATTATAAGATGAAAATTTCAGGATGTCCTGAGAACTAGCAAATGAGTGCCTAAAAGTGTTTGAATACGGTCAGAATATTTTAATCCAAAGTCCTAAAGATGTTCATCTTTGGAATCCTTGGAATATATCCTAAATTTAAATGCAACATAAAGAAATATAGTTTGAAATATAAATTTAAATTAAAATTCAAAACAGCATCCAGTGTTATAACAAAATAATTTAATCTGAAAATTTAATATTCTATAAAAATAAACATTCTAAATATTGCACAAAATATTAATTTAAATATATAAAATATATAGATACTAAATTGCGAACTAAATATATTTTTTAATGATTTTTTAACATATAAAAAGACACTTTGCTTACTTAAAAACAAGTACAGTTAAAAGCAATGTTTGCGTAACTATTAGTTCTGCTTAAATCTTTTATATATGCCGATAATTAAATGAATTTCTGTTTAAATAGATGGTTCATATGTGTTTTTTTTCGTGCTGTTGCCGCGTCATATTGACGGTATCATTCACACTCGAATTAAAGTAAATTGTTTATTTGTATTTGCGCTTGCTTGATGTGGATTGGCACATCGTTTCCTATATCAATGGCGCGATGCAGCATATGTATGTGTGCAGCGTACATTCAGTAATCGGCCGTAACTAAGTGGCGTGAAATGGTTTTTGTTGATTACTAAGTGGAAATCTATGTGAAAGTATTCTTAATTCGATTTGATAGCTGAACTATCACTATATCTTAAGAAGTAGAATATATTGTCGTATTATATTTTTCTATAATTTCCTAATTGTAAATAATATCGCTTACAATTACACATTTTTTATGATAATAGAGTTCGAATTTTTCGTTTTGTATACTTCTAATCATAAATATTTTTTTTTTCAAGATTTAATATATATAATTTTAAAATTGAAATACTATATCAATTAGAGAATCTACTCTTGAATTACTTTTCGGTAAAGCATCTTATATAGAGAATATCTTCATTAGCAATGTTAACGTAAATCGTGCCTGGATATCTGTGAATATTCTCATTGAAGAGCAGGCAATAAAAAAGAAAAGGAAATCATATGTTACGTGTCTTGTTTATCAAGTGTCGCTGATGCGTGAGATATTGACTGTCTGAATGTATAAACGTGAATGTATAACCGTTATAACACATATATAAAGATCATCACACGTAAAAAAGTTTTATTAGTTTTATTTAATTGTAATCATAAGGTTTTAAGCAAATCGCAACCAATTAATAAAAATTCTGAGCTTATGTTTTTGAATCTTAAGATTCTTAATTATGATTATTTGATGCTTACGATTTTACAATTACGAACATATTTTATATATCTATCATAACGGTTACAGACATTCATGCGTTCATACAATCAAAATTTCACGGTACGTAATAAACAATACACATAACTATAAATTTAATTTTATACTGTTTAATCTTTTTTAAATTTGTTTCCTTTTTTCGCAGTTACATCTAATCTTAAATGCCGCGTAATTCTTGCGCATTTAAGGGTGAAAGGCTACCATCGCGGTATCGGTATGAAATATGTATATATCTCTATTCATTCACGAACGATTTTGAAATAGTCGCACGATATGTGTGCTATTTTAATGGTTATGATTATGAAAAGTTGCACATCGTGCTTCTCCAACGTTTATTGCGCGAGTATTACGTGATTCTTATTCAAGTAAAAAACAACTCATTAAATTTTTGTTACATACAATCACAAATTGATTACGTCGTGATAAACTGTTGCGGAACAAAATAAGAATTCAAGAGCTACGAGTGGACACGATCTTCTAATGATTAGTACTCTAAGACTCATTAAAATCTAGTTTTCATAAAATTATCATTTCATGTTGAAAACTATAATAACAAACAAAAAAGTATATAATAACAATGAATACTATGTATACTATTTTATATAAAAAGGATTAAATAACTTTTACGTTCGAAATTATTTAAATTTAACTAAATTATGCAAATGCAAAAATATAGAGATTAATTCCTCAATCTTTAGTTTGTTACGAAAATTGTATAATATTTCTTTCAGTGTTTCTTTAATAATAGATAATGCAGTTTAATTTTTTTTTTGTTGAACTGTTTATAAAAAACTTGAACATTACATACACAGGTGTATATATATATATATATATGAGAATATTTGTTATTGACAGTTACATTAATTAGAAATATTTTGTGATTTTTTTGCAAAGCTAAATTCTTTGATATAAGTCTTTTGCAAAATTGACCCATTCAGAATAATTAAAAAAGATTCCATTAATAATAAATTTGAGTATTTTTTGTTGCATATAAAAATATATTTTATATATTTTATATACTTTT
>NW_017259323.1:1433398-1437546 GCF_001594045.1 Atta colombica
AAAAGAACAATTTTATTAAATTTAAAAATTTAGCCAGATAATATAGATATAAAAATAATTTTGCTGAACAGAAGTTATGTAAAATGCTCAACTATAATGATAGTGCAATATTGCAAAAAGTTTTGACATTCTAGCAATCTGTTGCGTCTTACCCAATTATTTTAATGGAACAAAAATGATTTTATAACGTTAATCTTTTTTAGTTATTTTAATTATGAATAACTTGTAATCTAATGTAGTGTATTCAGATAATACAAATAATGAATGTAAAATTTTGAATAAAATTTAATTCAAATTTAAGTCAAAAATTGAAATAATATGTTAGAGATTAAATATTTAAACAGATATATTTTATTGTAATTTTAAATTAATCTTCATCAATGATATTTTATAATGAATATTAATTCATATCAACACATCATTTATTAAATGCTATTCAGATTCGTATTATTTTCAGTATTTCTTTAATTCGCATAATTTTTCTGTATTGCTTTCGCCGAAGTTGAAGTCACATTCATAAATTAGTGAAATTAACAAATATGACTAGATCTTAATATATATTATGTTTGTATGTATGTGCGCGCGCGCGCGTGTGTGTGTGTGTGTGTGTGCTGTTCATATACTATAAGATTTTTCAAGAGATCAAAGAGATCTCGAAAAATTTGTGTTTGCTTGAAAGCAATCTAATTGTATCAGCACACCAAAAGCGAATCGGCGATGCTTTCTTAATTTCCTTCCTTCTTTGGTGCCTTCCCCTACAACGTTTGCTACATTGTACAACGCAATGCCGTGTTACTTATCGATCGCCTCCGTTAACTAGTCCGTTACACAACGAACCATAACTATTGCCAAACAATAGATTATGCCGCGGCTCCGCGTCGCCGCTCGGTGTGTAGGTAGGGTAGGGGCTATCTTATGCAAGCGTTACATACATTTGGTTACATTACCGTCATTACGTAAGGCGGATTACGAGAGGAAGGGAAGGGAAGCAAGAGAGAAGGCAAGAGATAAGAATTACATATTACCAATATATTTCGAATGAGCGAATGGCGAAAGAAGACACGAGACTCATGGGCATGTGGATCCTCTAACGATCGAAAAAGATCAAAGGACCTTCATTGAAGCGTTCAAAAATTTAACTAAATACATATCTAAAAATAATTTTGTTGAATTATCAAAATGACTATATAGAAATTTTAAATATGATGAACAATATTTCAAAAGTTTTGACATTTTAGCAATCAGTTCGAGTATCCTACATAATTATTTTGATGATTCAACAAAATTACTATCTGTATTTTACTAAATTTTTAGCAACTTACTAAATAATTTATTAAAATTGTTTTTTTCATGGATAATTGTACATATTAGAACAAATTGCTATTGTGACCATTATTTACAAATGTTCAGTGTTTCGGATAAAAAACTTCAACATTAAATAATTTTTATATTATACATGAAAATGAACAATTTTATTAAATCTAAAAATTTAGCCAAATAATATAAATATAAAAATAATTTTGCTGAACAGAATAGTTATATAAAATGTTCAACTATAATGATAGCAATATTGCAAAAAGTTTTGACATTCTAGCAACTTGTTTAAGCGTCCTACACAATTATTTTAATGGAACAAAAATTATTTGTAGATCTATATTTAGCTAAGATATTGCAAAAAAAAATGTTGTTTATATATAGAAATGAGTTTTTATAATGTATTATACAATTTCTTATATATTATATTACGTTTTTCTTGTATCACACACACACACACACACACACACACACACACCGCACACACGCACGCACGCACACGCACACACACGCGCGCACACACACACACACACACACGCACGCACGCACGCACGCACGCACGCACGCACATATTGGCTTTAATAGAATTCAATGACTTTCTTAACTTAATTTTAGATTCATGTTAAAAATATGTGTCTTGTATTTATGAGAATTAATTTAATTATGAAATAATTTGAACTACTACAGCAGTAGCACATGTTATTTGTAATATTAAAATTATATAAGAAAGAAGATAGAATTATTATCTGAAAGAAATATTTTATTAATACATCTATAATTCTATACGAAAATAGTTTGAAAATTGCCATTTATACATTTAGTATGATTAATTCAATTTAAAGTAAAGAAAAGAAGTTAGAATTGTACATCCAATTTTAGAGAAGAATTATTATAACGATTCTTCTTAACAACTAAATGAATAAAAAAAAGATTAGTAATAAAATTAAATATAAAAAATATATAAAGTTACAAAAATACATGAAATTTTTTATAAACATCTTTTTTTATTTAAATTCTTATGTGAAATCGTCTTAGACAGTATATAATAAATAATATTTCTTTTCTTTATCATTTATTAGTAAAACAATTTCAAAAATATACTTTTTTATTTTGCATATTTTATTCTAAAAATAAAAATCAACGTATACACAATCCCAAATATACAATTCTGTAATAGCTACTCAATTGATTCTGAGAATGCGGATCATAATTTAAATATTATTTGAAAGGCAAATTAGTTTTCACAACATTGTTGCCTTTCTTTGTCTTTATTCTGATAAATCTAAAAATCTCAATAATAAGCCTTTCCTGCTTTTTCTGCGATATGATAGAAAATGATTAGTTTGTAGAAATTTGTGAAATTTAAAGGATTAATTTAGAGTTAAATAAAATAATTTCATAATTTATATAGTTTCTGTTAAATAATCTGATGCAGATTTTATATATCATGCGAAATTATCTTTTTTTTATGTCAAAACCTTTTTATAATATAATACTGTTTAATTATATGTCCTAATTATTTTGAACCAGAAAGGTTTGTCTATATTTGTCATTGTTTGATACATCTGAAAATAATTCTCATTGTCATTGTTTGATACATCTGAAAGTAATTCTTCGCAATAGTCCTTTTGTTCATCATCTTGTATTTCGTATATTATTTCCTGCAGTACCTGAATAGTACTAAAAGTCTTTGTTGTCCATATCTAATTTCGGACTTTTGTTTCTATTTTCCTCTAAGCTCTTATTACAAATCTCACCGGTTATTTACAAAGTTAACTTACCTGCTGACTTTGAAACAACTCTCGCATTACGAAACGGCACTTCTTACCTTGTAGCATTTTAGAAGAAGGCAAGGCGCAGCCGTTTGCGCGCATAAGAGCCGGTTACATGAGCGTGTAAATATTTCGCTTACATGATTGGCGATTTACACGTTGTATTACTCACCCGTTGTCTTCGTCGCGTCTCAAATAAACGTTCCGCGTTATGTAAGCATCGACGTTTGACTTTTATATAACGTCGCGAAGTATTATTGACAAAATTGGGCGACGGCGTTATTGGTAGCGGCGTCACCCGTACCTTCGTCGACCTAGAAAAGCATAAATGGATTAAGATCTATGTCTGCACAGATATGCATAGTATGTAATTGCAAGAGAAAAATAGTTTAAAGATGCATTAACATTTAAGAGTTTTATTTTTTAGTAATATAACTATTGAATTATATTTGGTACGTATTTAATTCTTTTTTTTATAGAAGTTTGTAATTACATAGTTTTAGTAATTGATACTTTTATTTTATCAATTGAGCATTAGTTACCCGCAGTGGTATTACCTAGTTAAGATGGCAACAATAAGTTAGCGTGTCAAGTTTTGAATTTGTATTTTCTTATTTATTTCCTAGATTGTATTTATTCAAAATAGTTCAATATAATATAATCATTATATAATATATTAAATATAATTATTATATGATATATTAAATTTATAGATTTTTGCTTAAATCTAAACTAATCTAAATAAATTTATAAAGATCGTTAAAATTGATAACCAACAAATGGTTAAATTTCTTCAATCACTTTTAGTCTTATCGAATTTACTTAATAAAGATTGCAGAACTAATTCAGTTATGAGACTTTCAACAATAATATAATACCTTTATGATTATCTAATTTACGCATTAGTTTATCTACTGATGGTAAAAAGAAATTTATAATCATGAAATAATAATCGCATAGACATACTATGTCGATGGATAACTTTTATATAAAAATATTGTATCAAAAATATTGAAAATTTGTACTAAAATAAATTTTAAGAAAATTTCTTCATTAGAATTC
>NW_017259323.1:1437646-1446300 GCF_001594045.1 Atta colombica
AAAAACGGAGAAATAAAAAATTATCTTGTAATTGTTATTTAGAAACGTTTGTTGTTTATTTTGTTCAATATTATTATTTAAACAATCGTTGCAAATAAAAATTATTAACTGTTAATATTATTATTATTTATTAGGCTACAAATAATTTTTGTCAAATTTTTACTTATTGTTAGATATCAAATATTTGTTTAGATTTTTTAAATTAAAAAAAATTTTGCAAAATTATAAATTTTTAAAAATTATAAATAAATACGCCACATTCAATAAAAGTGTAAAGGTTTAATTAATATTTTACTTATTTAGATGAAATTTCTAATTTATACTTATCACGAATTTATTATAAAGGTATATTTATTAAAAAGATAACGAAAGAATTGCTAAACTATTATAAATGATACACGATAGTGTTTCTCGAAAAATAAAGATTGATATTTTTCTTACTTTGATATTTATCACAATTTCTTAGAAGTAATATCATCACATCGGCTTATAACATTGGAATGTAATTTAATTCGAGTCTAAAAGCGCAAGGGTTTTAAAGTTAATTTCAGGATTTAAAGCCTTCGTAACGGGTACTTTCCTTATGAAGTTAAATGATCATCTATTTATGACCTTGTGATATATCCTTGTGATATATCCCTTGTGATATATCTCTCTTGTGTATCTGTTTAATAAAGTTTGGAAGTTAGATAACCTTGTAATAATTTGTATACATCGCGTATTGTATACATAGTTTACATGATTAATAATTCACGAAAGAAGATAAACTTTGTCGTAACTTTCTTTAAAAATAGATTTTATGCGGAGGAATGTGTAATATATGTAAATAACAATGAAAATATTTCTTTAATAAAATCTAATAATAAAAATTTCTTTAATAAAAAATAATAATGAAATTATTTACAATATAAATTATTAATAATATAAAAATCTATAACATTGAGCTTGATTAAAGGCAATGCCTTATCTTAATTTTACATTCAATTTCGTTTTTATTGAGGATGTAAAGCTGAAACATTTGACATTGTTAATTTTATGTGAAATATATTCTTTTACTAGCACTAAACTTTAATTTAGAATAATTAAATGAAACCAAAAAAAGGAAATATATCTGAGAATTTGTGTGATAGAAGCATGAAGGAGAGTCAAAATTAAAAAGAGAATTAGTAAGATAAGAAGTATGCAGTTTCAAAACAAAAATATTTTCATAATTCATAAATTCACATATAAATATACAAATTTAAAGTCGCTCAACATTAGACCTGACGTTTCAATTCAAATTTGAACTTTTTCTAACGAGTAAAAACGAGAAGAAATTGGAGGAAGTTCAACCGCATTTCTCTCATGCATATTTAGGTATATACATTATGCATAAGAAAGATACGAATTAGTTGTTCCAATTTCTATTCGTTTTTATCCGCTAAACGTGACTCAAATTTGAGCTGAAAGGCCCTTTAATGTTATGCAATTTGTATATGTTGTGTAATTTTATAAATTACACTAGTTTACAGTAACAAGTTACAGTGAACCATACAAGATGTTTCTTAAAATAGATTTTTGAGAAATGATGCCTCTCTTTGTAAACGAAATTTTAGGGGCATATCCGGTTTCTGAAAAAAAGATTTTTTGCGATATTTGACATTCTTTTGTAAAAAGAAGATCTTAAAATTCCAATTAGAAATCATGAATATTGTTTATCTCCTATAAGTAGTATTGGAATTTTGCAATTTTTGGCGATTTTTACAAAGAGAGACTCGCATAAGTATTTCACGGATTTTGATCAACTTTTGCATAGTTATTCGGGGTACCAAAAGATAATCCCTGTTGAGCAATAAATTACACTTCTGTGGATTTTTCAAGAAAATCGTGATTTTCACGATGATGAGTCGTTTTCAAATCAATCGATAGATATTTCAAAAACGAATAATTTGCACTTCTTTGAATGTTGATGTTAATGACGTTATATTTTAATGGAAGTACGGTTAGTAAATGTGATTGTAGCATAACACCAACGTTTATTCGGTGCGTTTGGTATAGAAAGACAATAAGCTTCTATGACAATTACTACTCATCAATATGTGTATCATTTTGCCAGAAAGCATTGTAAATAAATAACGAGAAATAAATATATGTACATTAAAAATTAATTTTTCTAATATACATAAAAATTACTCGTTTTTTATTGTAAAGATGTAATTTGCTAGGGATTATTTTTTGGTGTTCAAGAATAATCAAAAGCTGATCAAAATCCGTAAAATACTTATATGAGTCTCTCCTTGTTAATTCCTTATCTCAACTTGTTTATAATATTTTCCGTCTATGACAAAGATCATGTATAATTTCTAGTTTGTAATTATTGATACTCAAAATACGTGTAGACATACAACTTTGCTTTAATAGTAGAATTGTTCTCAATTATAATGCCATGATTTTTATTATAAGTATGATTCTTAAGTTTGAATCAAATAGAAGAATAAATAAAGAGAAGCAGATAATGATTATCTAAAAATAAATTGATGAATCAAAGTTCTTTTTTTTTGTAAAAAATAGAACTGGAAAGGAAAATTATTTTGTTCATTAAGCCGTGAAATAATTTTTTTATAGAAAAATAGATAGTAAGAATAAGAATTTAGTTTGTCTGAAAAAATCTATGATTATATTAATTTTCCTATATAATTTTTAATAATAAAGTTACATGTATGTATTATTACGATATAGTCGAAAAATACAAATTAAATAATTAAAACTATTTGTATATATGTAATACATGTATTTTTTTTACTAACTAATGTTTTAATCTTATTATTAAATTAATAAATTTAAGGGATAATAACAATATTATAATTATAAAATTAATTACTTTAAAAAAGAAATTTTTTTTTACAAAAATAACTGATTATGTCAATGCTCACTACCAATAATCGTTAATCTTGGTTTAATTTACTTTTTATATTTTCTAGTTTTATGAGTTAGTAAAGAGTAAATTAAGCCGAGATTAAAATTAACATTGGTAATTTACATTGGTAAAAATGGACTAAATAAAGTAAAAAAAAATAGATGCAACATAAATATAGAAATAAATAATTTACATTCAAAAATATCTTTATAGCAAGTAATCCTTATTTATCTTTAAACAAAAATGTTTACAGTATGTAATTGAAGCTATATTTCAAGGATGTACTTTATCTGATTGCGTACTTCAGATGTTCTGATGTAGGTCTACATATAGACAATTTGCATGTACAGAATTGCTGTTGCGTTAGTATGCAACACTTGTGGTCTAATTCCCTGTTAGTGAATGTGTAAGGATGCTGTTTGTCATTTGTATGATTTCATAGAAGTACAGAATTTCGAAATTGAGATTTGAAAGCAAATGAACGTTTTCAGAATTTAATTCTTAATTTTATAAACATTCTGATTAAAAGTTTAAAAGTAATTTTAATTTTCCATAAATTTTATTTAACAAAATTTTAAAAATGTGCAAAATACAAGTACTTTCAGATTAAAAATTCATATTTCTCTTAAACAGAACATCTTTGAATTATAAAAAAAATAATAGAATTTTGATTGATTGTAAATTTCAATTGTTGAATTGTTTTTTAAATCTAAGAGATATTTTTTTTGTATTAAATATTTAGATAATTAGAATATAATCAAAAGTTTTATCAGTAAGATATTGTATTTAAATTAATTGAGAAGCATTTTGTTATTTGTAAAATTTTCGTTTGTAGAAAGTTTTATTTTTATATCTTTCTCATATATCTTCTTTATCTTAATACTTTTATAAATCTTTTGTTAGTAAGAAATTAATTTCCATTTGAAATTATGTCAAAGAAATTATCTTTGAATTCTGACATAAAGTGGGGTATATTATTATGACCTCATTATCGACATGACAAGATCCTTTATTTTGCAAATTCAATTAAATTCTATATTCGCGTAGTGGCATTCTCCTTTTAGACGTGACCTGCGATCAGAGATATCCGAGATGGCTTCGACATAGCCTTCAATAAGCGGCGCAATAGACGGCAAAAATTTTATTATTAAATACATGGTATTCAATATTTAAATAGAATATAAATTATTAATTTATAATTATTATCCAATGTATGTTAATCAAATGCTTTAAAAAGTAATATTATATTAAAAATCTTAACTTTTTACAATGGCTAAGAGTATAAATTTAATGGTACCTTAAAAGTTGCAAAGGAAAAACGACGAACAAGGAAAATATCTATATAACCTTATACCTTTAACAATAAGTTTTCATTCAAAAGTAGTTCGTCTGTCGTTTTCTTTCAGCGAACCTATTCTTTCGTGAGTTTGTTCTAATGTTTTTAATGGAAGTTCGCTTTTCCGAGGATAGTGAAAAGTTTTTGTTCTTAAATCATACTGTGACAAGCACATAAGTAAAATGTAATTTTGGGATGTGTTTAACTGTAAGCTTAAAAAAAATATATTTTAAAAGCTACATTTATTATTAATAACATAAAAATTTCCAAAAAGTTTCTTATATATGCAAGTAACATTACACTATCATTATAATATGTATGTAAAAATATACCGATTATCTAATATAATAATCAACTCTTCTAAAGAAAAACTAAATTATTTGAATTTTGTTAATTTTAATGATTATGACATTAAAAAAAATAGATTTTACAAAGAACTATTCGAAATTTTTTTATTATTTTCAATATTTATTATTAGTTTCTATTATAAAAAATAATTAAATAAATTATGTTTTACAAATTTATTAATTATAATATATGATAAAAATAAATTTATTTTTTTACGAAATAATGTTTAAAAGAATATTTACTTAATTTAAACATTACTAAGATTTTTTTCTTATAAAAAAATCAATAAGATAAAATAATTTTTAAACTTACCTTGTAATTTATAAGTTCATTGTAATTATCTATAAATTCATTTTTATTACAGATTTTTTTTATCAGATATTTATATGATAATTTAGTGTCAATAATGCGTTTCAAGACGAATGTCAATATTCACATGTCAATCTAGAAAACCAAGGTTGAGTTACACCATTATTATGGTGTACGCAAAGAGGGTCGTAACGTCCAATCGCAGCATAAATACTTTTGCAATCATCACGAGCATTTGTATATTTTCCACACTATTTTCTTGTAAGATATTTTCCATTTATTTTTTAGTAAGAAATTTCATGTTATGTCTTAGATATAACAAAACGATGATAAAAAATTATAATTAAATTATTTATAACAAAAAAGATTATTTGAAAATTTTTTTACAAAATTTTCTCTTTTATAATTGATTTAATAAAAAGATAGCTAATTTGACCGAAAATTAATAAAAAAAGGAGAAATACACATCACGTGAACATCACATTATGACATAATTAATGACAAAGGTGGGGTTCAGCTATAAACTATTGTACAGTCTGAGCGAAAATAGAATATTACGCAGTATACGCCTAAATGAGATTCAGAGAATGTGTAAAGAAATATATCTTATTTAAATATCGATTAGTGGTTTAATAAAGCAAAAACACAGTATAAATGTGAAAAATTACAAAGCAAACTATTTTGATACTCAAGTAAAAATATTCTGATAAAAATTACAAAGTAAATTGGCTAGGAATAATAGCGATGAGAAAGGATAATGAAAACAACTATAATGAGTTTGTTTTTATCGGATAAAATTGTGAACGTGTTTTCGCTGGTGTTTCGTATTCTTAGAGTTAGTACACGAAGCAGGTGTACCACCGATTGGCCAAGGGTGGCGAGGGTGGGACGTTAGGTAGTCGTCGTCGACTATACAGACGACAGTGCGGCGCGTCGTCATTTAAGCGCGAGACTCCGTCGGATGAGCACCGGACGTGTGCTTCAATTATTCCGAAACACGTGCGACGTACGAGTTCCATTAATTGGGCGAAATTAGACATGATTGGAGACAAACTGGCAAGATGAATCAAAGTTTTCGTGTGTGATTTGCATTACAATGACAATTTCCACCATATCATCGATGTTTTCGCGACGCAGAAATGAACGCGGAGAAAATTATTTTTGGTGTAGAGTTGAATAATTTTTTATATGTGTGCTGTGTTATTTCGTGGATGTCATTTTTGAAGCGGTTTATGATTAAAATTTTAAACTTGGATATGCGAGTCATTGAAAAATGATGGTTAAAAGATGTGTATCTAATAGATTCAAAATTTTATTTGAACAAATTAAAAATAGAAAGTAATTACCAATTTTCTGTTAAAAAAGTATATTGCTTATATATATTATTGCTTCGGAAGTTTACGTTTGAGAGATTTTTCACATATATATATATAGAGATAATTGATGAGAAAAAGTATTAAAGCTAAAGCTCTGCTAGTTTATAAGTATCTGATGATTTGAGTATCTAAAATATCTAATATATTGATTTTAATGAGATTTATTTATATTTTAATTTACGTAAGCAAAAAATTATTGAACTCCAAGTACATAAATAAAATAAATCTTCTAATTAGAAGACTATAATTATTAGTTAAATATAAATTTAATACTCTCAATAAAAATATAAGAATGCTTGTTTTAAAAGAAGAAATGCAAGAAATTCTGTCAATAAATGTATAACATATAGAAATTCATGATCAATTGCAAATATCGGCGATTCTAAAACAATCCTTTTTTAAAGAGATCGATTGCCAAGCGATCAAACGATTGTACTTCGGACGATGATTTCAAGGAGAAACGTTGTCGTCGTCCAATGGAATTGCATTCGTGTTTGAGTTCTTTTCTAATCGATTTTACTAGCAGAATATTCTTAAATTGTTTAGTACGGTTTATTTCTCTCCGCAGTTATCCTTGAAAGACATTACGTTCATCATTGATTGAACTAGTATTCGTAATTTAGGCTCTAATGATTAATTAGAACGAAATGGGAACATTTTTAGAATCGTGTATGTACATGAAGAATATGATATGACATATGATTTGACATATGATTAAGTTTACCGCATAATAGTAAAATTAAATGACGTTAACGAATGTCTTAACAAATTTTTTATTGAAAAGACATTAATTAATTATAATTTTTACTCATCATCTGGGAAATAGAGAAATAAACCCACACACATACATTTTTATTATGTTTACTATTATAAATTGATATTAATTATTGAATAAATAAGATAGTATTAATATATATTAATACTAGCATAAAATATAAATAATAATTTGCTAATATAGTAAAATTCTATAATTTTAGAAATAAACATATTGCAAATAGACTGAAAAGTTAATTAGTTTAATCTTAATACAATTTTGTTTTACACAATATTTTGCAAAAATTATTAATCTTTTAATGTTATAAATTACGTAAAAAATACTGCCTTTAAAAATATACATGCTGAGGATTAAAAATAATAAAAAGTAAAAATTTAAAAGTAATAGCAGGGTTTGAAAATTATAATAATAATTGTAAAGATTATGATGACTGTAAAAGCATAAATTCCGCAATTAACTTATAATTAACGTTATTGTAATGTAGATAAGTGAATCATATTTTATGTGCTTTTAATTTTATATTAATTGAAGCAAATACAGCACATTTTCTGTATTTAATTACTTAATAGAAAAAAATCTTTTAAGCTAAATTAAAGAAACGTTCACAATTTATTATTAAATTATATGTTTTTATATTCATTAATTATTTTTAAAAATTTATTTCATTTTAATAATGCGCTCTGTCATATGTGTAATAAAAACAAACAAAATATATTGAATTAATATTGTTTTTTGCTCGAAGAAATATATATGTATGTGAAATATATATATATATATATTTTGTAATTGTATTATAACTAACCAAGATATGTTATTGATGAAACTTATTAAATTTGAAGTTAAAGTAAAAAGTAGATACTATAAAAATTTTTAATACATCCGTGTGGGAATTTCTGTGTAGAATAAAAAACTTTCTATAGAACTTCCAACTGGCTGCGAAATATGCGTAAATCACAATATATAACTTCTTTAAGTTCCGGTTTTCGAAAAATAACATCAGAGGTATTTACATGCTTGCGAGAACGTATCTACGCGGTCGGATCATCACTGCTAGTAATATTTTATAAAGATTATTCAATTTTTAATCATAAAAATTTAAATGATTCTATCAGTCATTTTACATTTTAACAATCACAAAGTCTATATATATTTTACATAATCTATTTTCAAAATTTATTGAATAAAATAATAAACTTTCTCTTCATGTAATTTTATTTAAATAATAAAATTGATTTTTGACTTGAAAAAGAAATAGTTTTACGTTAATTTTAGTTTTCAATTAAAAATTATAAATTACATTAAAATAAATTAGATTTAATTAATTAAATTGTAATTATTAATCATACGTATTACATATTAGAATCCATGAATGCTGTCAACTATCATTTTATATTACTGTAATTAGGGATTTATTGTATTAGGGATAACTAGGTATGTTTTTAAAAGATGTAAATACAATTAAAATTTAAGTAAGAATCGAATTATTTATGTATTTGATTCATTTGTCATTAAGCTATTTAAAAAATGAATCTATCCTTTGCCATCAATAATATATTAAAGGATGTACATTAAAGGATGTATATTAAATGATTAATTAAATTATATATATATATA
>NW_017259323.1:1446400-1448830 GCF_001594045.1 Atta colombica
GCTACAAAGAATCGTAGTATCAATGATGAAAAAAGCTTTTGTCAGATTTTTCGATAATTCTCCGGAAAAACAATATAGACAATTATATCGATGTTGTTTATTGATGCGTCTGGCTAAAAGTATTGCAAGAAAACGCACTATTTTTTAATATTTTTTTGTCTCATTAACTTTTTGACACAAACTGTCATTTGAATTCAGTATCGGATTAAATTTGGAACTAAACTATCTGGCAGCAAATTGGATTGTACATTTCCTACGAGGCTTAGGATAAGTTATCATCCAACTTCTATTTGCGTTTCAACTTTAGGATATCGTAACTTACAAGATAGTTTAATCTCTAAGAGAAATAAACGAAAACAAATATAAATGTTTAAAAATATAACGTATATTAATATCTTTATTTTATTAAATTAAAATAATGTATTTATACAAATAAAAATAAAAAATTCTTAAAAGATAAAATACTAAATAAAAGAAATGTGTAAAAGAAAAATAATAAAAGATACTTAACTATAAACTTTCAAAATATTTTTATAGTAATAATCAAAAGTTTGTTTAATACTTACATGTTTATTTAATACTTGATACATTATTTACCGTATATAATATTGATAAATGTAATAAAAATAATTTTAACTGAACAATTCTTTAACAATCACTGATTCTTGAACAATCACATATTTTATTTTATTTTCCGATGCCAGCGGGTATCATTTGTTGTTTCATATAAATGAAATATAGGAAAAATATTATATTAAGTGATGTTAAACGAATTATAATTAACGTAACAAATGGATTTGTGTAAAATTGTTAAATAGAGAAAGAAAATAGTGGCAAAAAGAGAAAAATAAAATGATAGGAAGGTAATAGAAAAATGTAGATGAAATATTTATTTAATTAATACGTCTTTAATTAATTGATTGTTTGATTTCTGAAAAACGGGCTTTATTATTAGTAATAAACAACTAGAATGATTTAATAAAATTAATCAAAAATTTTTAGTATTTTTAGATACTTTATGGATCCATTTGATTAATTAAAAAAATTAATTATTATTTTTATTGAATGTAATTTATTAGTTTTTCCCAAGAGAAATTAAAATTACAAGTAGAATTCGATGTGAAGGAGAATTAGATTAATAAATAGATGCTGCATGATAATGGTAATTATTATTGAATAAAATATTTAATGTTTTAGCACAAATATATATCACATGAAATAAAAAAATTTTCTACATTATAATAATTTTTTAAATGATTAATGGATTTTCTAAATTTGAACATGACGCATCACATATATATAAATTTAATTTTTTTAATAATACGGTTTTAAAACATAAAAAAAGGTAAAAGAAATTTTGAGAATGTAATCTCAACTACTTATTGCATTTCAAAGAACATTTAGACCATAATGTTATAATACTCATTTTATTGTATCTCTAATAAAAATTTTAATGATAATCCTCCTTTTATCAATGTTTAACATCATTTAATATATATAATTTTTAATATTTCCTTTAAATTATACTTATGAAATATTAATTGAGTTAAATATTATATTATGCAAAAAATATATGTATAATTATATAAACAAAATTACGTTAAATTTATTAATAAATACAATTTAATTCATTTTGTAACTGTTAATAGAAAACCTTAAATTTTGAATAATATAAATAAACAAAAAGAGTCATATTCAGTTAAAGCGAATTAATGTTTAATATTTTTGCGTAAAACATTTCCTAATTAATGCAAATTGCATGTCGATTATTTGTCGGTTTTGAAACATAATTCTAAATTGAAACTAAAATAATAATATCACAAATTAAATTGTTAATTAATTTAATATTATACTAATAAATATTTTAAAGTAATGCTGCAAATTCGTTGCAAACAATAGCACTCTAATCAAGATTTTCTTAAGTTTGCTTTTGCAGGAAGGAAAGATAAAGTTTTATGTAAGCACATATAGACTAAAGAGCTAAAGAAATATAATTAATATGTACAGTGATAATCAAGTGACGATTTTAAATAAGTGACGCATATTTCACAGTGACATATTTCAGCAACTTCTTTTAAAATCTTTGATAAGAGATAGAAAACTATGAAAATCGTTTCTTAAATAATCGTAAAACGAGATATTTGCGAAATGAATGAACCTGAACCTTGTCTACCTCTCATCTTGCCACCAAGATATCGTCTTCGCGATCTAATCTTAGGCGATTATGCTTTCAATGATGATGGCGAACGGTAAGTATGTCATATACTTGTAGATATGCTAAATTTTTGTATATGCTAGATAATTTATACAATTTATAAATTAAAAACAAATTATGTTTTTGAATTTTCCTATCTTTATCTCTCTTTCTCTCTCTCTCTCTCTCTCTCTCTCTCTCTCTCTCTCTCTCTCTCTCTCTCTCTCTCTTATAAC
>NW_017259323.1:1448932-1453659 GCF_001594045.1 Atta colombica
TATATACACACACACACACACACACACACACACACACACACACACACACACACACACATATATGTATACAATAATTTGTAAAAATAGTTTGTGCTATGCTATATTGATGCGCGAAGATGCTTTTTGCGAAATTGATGGCAAATGATTTATTGATCAGTATTTCCGGCTGTCTGATGTATTTTTTCGTTGATGCACTTTATTTAAATAACAGATATACATAACGATATACACAAATTGCTAATAAAAAGAATGTAAGATGTAGATATTGTAAATATTTTAAAGAGAGGAGAAACTCCAACTTTAATGTTATTTTAAAATCGCTTTATATTCGTATTAAAATACTCTTTGTATTTCGTATTAAAATAGAGATTTTTCATATTTCCATGGTTTCAACGAAGCGTTAGACTCTCAAGAAAATTTAAATAACGATATTTTGAAGAATGCGGAAACCTCTTATAATAGAATTGAAAATTGTCTAACCGAGCGTGTTTCAATTGTTTATAGAAAAATATTCTACATTTAAATTGAATCTTCTCAATAAAATAATTAAGAGATGTTAATAGTTTATTTGACACAAATCAAGCAATCACAAGGGAAATCGATAAGAAAAAATATATGGCGAATCTTTGACCGACTTCAAATACTACAGCGAAAGTATCTTTCATAACAAACGTAATTTCATGAAATCGCACTAAACTTGCCACATTCTACTAAAATTGCGATACTAAATAAATTTTTGTAAAGTAGAGCTACAATAAAATATAATCTATGGAAATTATAATAAATCTTTTTTAATAATTATAAAAAGCAATTGCTTATCTATGAAATGTTAATTATAACCACGACATTCTATATCTTGCTTTATCAACAATAACAGAGTGAACAAACTAAGCAATAAATTGATGCAATCGAATTACACGAACAGCCTAGACGACTTACTAGTACTATCTGAATTCACCATATAATTTCCTATATACAGTTCAAATAGGATTAGTATTGGGTATTAAGTTATAGGATTTAATTGCCTACATATATACGTACATACATACATACATACAGATATTTATATCATAATTATAGTTATCTGAAATTCTGCATTGAGACAATTAATTATTCTTTCAATTTTTTCTTCATTTAATTTTAAATTATTATGACTTTATAATTATAATTAATTCTAAATTAAATAATTTTGACAGGAATGAAAATTATTATCACGTAAAAAATGTATAAATATTATTTTTTAATTGATAAGAACTTAGAGAACATAACATTTGTAGATTTAAATAGTAAAAAACATATTTATTAAAATTATTGTACGTGCATACTAGTATTATTGGATTAAACAACGTAGATATAATGTTTCTGTTGACCTCTTTTGGAATAAAACAGATTCTACAATTCTTTAAATATTTAAAATTTTATGTATAATGTAAATTTTTACGGAAAGAAAAACAAAATTTTCAATATAAATAATATTTATCCATAAAAACATTGAATAAATGGTTATGTTAAAAATGTCTAATGTTATATTCATATGTTTGGATTCAATTATTATTCTAATTATGCATAATGAAGTGAAATTTTTCCAATAGATTTAATTCCACTACAAGAAAAGTTTTAAAAAATAATTATAAAGTTAAAATTCCATCTTTAAATTGCATGTAAGTATTATTTTCTTAGAAATTATATAATTATAAAATCAACGTTTCAATTCTTTCCTTTTCTTTTTGTTGGTGCGATTTTACTTTTACATAATGTACGAATGATATTCTCATTGAATCTTTATAAATCTGAAACACGTTACAAAAATTGAACAAAATCAATAAATTTGATAAATATTTCGTGGAATGGAAAAGTAAAAAGATGCATTCATTTCTTGGTGAATCGATATTACATTTGGAAGCTAGACACATTATGATTGTATATATAAAGATATACGTATCTAACACGATTATAATAAGCATGTTATAAAATATTTGTAACCGAAGACACATGCAGAAGACACATGACTTATGTAATAGATCGAGTGATACAGTGCATAATCTTTTGCGTAATCTTTTATTGTATTTCTTTCAAAAAACTGGAATCTGCAATGTGAATAGTTTTAGTCAATATCTATAATTAGTCGTCCATAATAATAAGAAGAAACGTTAATCTTTTCTTAAAAAGTGTTACTTAAAAATTATATGCCATTATCTTTTGGAATAGAATTGAAGCATTGAACGATGAATAATATTGTATCATTTATTACACGTTGCATATTTTATTGTCATTATTTAAAAAACATTTTATTTTTACGTATAAAATTACGTTTAAAATTATACATCCAATAAGGACTGTTATTTGATAAAAGTTTTTTTTAATTTTGACAGAATGATGCTTATTAATATAGCTTTTGACAAAAATACTTATTTGTTTTATTTGTTAATAAATGTTTGGTTTTTAAAACAAACACAATATTAGTTTATTAAATTTAACTTAACATAATCTCTAAAATCTGTAGTAGAATTTATACATTGCTAATTTACATAATAAATACAATTCAATATTACAAAAGGATATTAATTAGATAAGTAAGAATTACTTGAGAAACATGATAGATGGCCCGATTGTACACTTTCGTAGTAGGTATACTTTGCATAGGTATTTACTAAAAGATCAAAGTTCAAATATCTGTTATATAGCGCGCGTATATGGCATTGCTCTTTAATCTTTTCGTCAGATACATTTATACACAGCGTTCTAGCAAAAATACCAGAAAGAATCTCACCGCGGGCGGTTCGACCTCCTTTCAGGAGGTAATATTTTCTTGGGAACAAAAGAGTACAACATATTAGCTTCCTCTTTTAATTTTAGATTGAGTTTATATTACTGCAGTTATGATTAGAAACTATTGTGATATCCAAAATTACTATATAGTTTGTTACGATGTTGTATGAAAATAATTCAGTAGTAGATTATTTTGTTGTTATGTTTTGCGAAGAACTATTAATTTCTTGCTAAATAATTTAATCAGAAAGCAGATAAAAATGGCATTTTTCTAATTGCTTATTAAAGCATTTTTTAATATATATATATATATATATATATATAAATAATATATTAATAATTATAAATTATAAAAGTAATTGAAAAGTATATAATATATATCGTCGTGGGGTTTTTGGAGATAATTATTTTTTAAAATATTTTGCTGCTGTAACATTATCTTTTCATAAAATTTATGCAATATATTTAGATACCTATTAATAACTTAAGTTTGTACAATAAAATTACCCAATAGATTGTTTTTAGAGTTCATATTTATGTTTGTGATTTAGTTTCTCAAGAAACGTAAGCTTCATGTTTCACGTTTGCTTGCTGTCTGTTTGCTTACGTATTAAGCGTTTATTTCGTTTCGTGCAATTGAAAATCGAAATAACAATTTATTTTTCATATAATGTTACCATTCTGTTTCTTCTAAGTTAAGTAATTTGTGCTCCGAGAACAATGTTACGCAATTTAATTTAAATATTATCAAGAAAGTGATTTTCATTCTTTATATTAAAATCCCATTTCAAATTCGATTATATATAATATGTTCGCAATCAAGAATTTATTAATATATATGAAATATATATATTTTATTCAAATTTATACATTTTTGATTCTTCTCATTTTTTAATTGAGATTTGTCGCAAAGCTCTTGCGAAATATGGGTAAAAAATGTTTAATTAAATCAGTTATAATGAACGTAATGAACGAAAAAAATTCTTGGTTATTAAACATACAATATAACATAATAATTTATTTGGTAAAATATTTATACATAAATTAATTTTTGTAGACACAACAAAAACATTTATTATGAAAACTTCTTCCACTTGTGTATTATAAAAATATTTTAATTATTATAACTTTTTAGAAAAATAACGATTTAAATTTTGAATTACATAAATAATTAAATTAAAGTTTTAAAATTTATTAATTTTGAAAAGACTAAATAAATTATGATTAATCAAGTAAAAAACTTATTAGAATTATAAAATCGTATCAATAATATCAATATTTTAATATGTCGCACCGACGTTGTTATTATTAAAATAAAATTGAGTTTTGTATATTTATACAGTATAATAAATAAAATGTTTCGATTTAGAAAAATCCATCGAAAACTAATATATTTGTATTTTTAGTATTAAATACAAATTAAATGAAAAATTAAAGGTTTAAATAGAGAAATTAAAATAAAAAATTAAGAATTTTTAAATATTAAATACAGAATTATTATTCAGAACACTAGAAATCGAAAAAAAAAATGTAATGTTGAATTAAATAACAGTGCAGTTCAATTAAACAGCTTATAATAACAGCTCTTATTTAACTCTTAAATAAGAGACAGTCGTAATTTTATGCTCACATAAAAGCCAAGGAAGCACACTTGACATGATATCGAGCGTTTCTATTTTGGTTGTTTCCTGTGGGCTAAACTCTTTTTCTTTTACGCAAGCATTGGAGTGTCGTGTGACTTATAATATTATTTTCCTGGAATTGTAGTACATAACGTTTTCTTCGAAAACTATATCTTTAATATTACGTTTTATTCAAAGTTATTTATCAGTCAAATTATTTTTGTTAATTTTATTATTATGACCTGTATTCAAAACGCGTATTCATCTAGAACATAGTTCATGTTATATATATATATATATATATATATATATATATATATATATATATTTTATATA
>NW_017259323.1:1453759-1464979 GCF_001594045.1 Atta colombica
ATATATGTATATCCACATATGTCATAATAATATCACACCTGTGACAAAAACATTCGCACTAATTTTGTTGTAATATCACATCTGTGAGGAAGCGGACATTTGCACATCATCATGACTTTGTTGTGATATTACATAACTTTTTTGCTAAGGGTGTTACAATAAAAAAGTAATGATAATTAAATACGTTATAGATATGTTAGAGATAACGCTATTATTTAACACTATTATATCACTATCCTTGTTTTATGTCTAATATGATGAAACTAAAATAATGCTAAAACGTCATTTTATAGTACTGATAGCTTACTTACTGATAGCGTATTCCTTGAATGCATCCTTAAAATGTAATAGTAACAAATAATTTAGTAGTAACAAATAATTTATGTGTTTGTGTTTTGTTCGTAGCTTTATAACATTTCTTATAAAAATTTTATTTAAATTTTTGTACATATAATCGAGCAATTTCTTAAATATTACTTATAATTATTGGATATGACATAAATTATTATTATAATAAGCAACATATAATAATAAATAACAGAAATAATTCCAACTTTGGCAAAAGATAAAATTTAAAAATTATATTTGTTATTTATGAAATATATTATCTGACAAACACAATTTAATAATATTAAAAATTTGTTAAAAACAATTTTTTTTTCAATTTGGTCATATTTTTTCAATAAAATTGTATATAATATTTCGTGATATGAATTTGCGACGAAATATTTTCAATTACATGTGTCTCCAGATTTTTTATAAAATAACTAATGCTCTTTGAATCACTTATACACATATAAAAAAAATTATTATTATATACAATTCTTCAACTAATAAATTGTTATAAAAATAAGAGGAAATTTATTTATATTTGTAGTACAAATATAAAAATTTAAAAAATTTTATTTAACTCTGCATAAATTATTTATAAAATATAAAATTTATGTTTTAAGAATAAATAATATAACAGATGTTAGATAATGAAAAGTATGTAGAATTTGTACAATTGGAATAAGTTTGAAATACATATTTACATAAGAATAGAAAAATTGATGTTCTCATAAATATAATATGTTCTAAAATACTTTTAGTTTCTGCGTTCTTTCATTGCAACATGATTTGAGAGGATCACTAATACATCAATTAATTTATCAAGTCTATATTGAGAAATGTAGGTCATAGGATTAAGAATTTATTCCATTAGGAAACTATATGTGCTGGATACTTATCTACTATGTTCTTTAATATAAATCATTTTGCAATATGGACAAGTATTTTATAATTAAGTACATTATTATCATCATCTATAAATTTAAATATGTCATATAGAATTTATTAAAGATAAATTTACAATGGATATTAAAGATAAACAATAATAATATCCGTTGTATAAATTTATCTTTAATAAATTCTACAATTTAATATAATTAGTTATAAAAAACAATTATTTAAACCCTTTTTCTTTAAGAAGAACCGTTTTTAATATTAGTAATATTAATAATATTTAAAAAATTTATAATTTTAAAATTCATTTTTTATTTTTCTGATAATTCTGTAACGTTTATAAATTAGAAACTTTTGAAAATTTCATTGAATTTCTCCATTTTGAAAATTTGCAATGCTATTCTGATTTAATATATCTTTCAGCTGGTCTATTTGTCTATTTGATATCCTTCTAGAAATGAAGTGTGCTTAACAAATATTCACTCCAGTTATTCTCGCTTGTTCGCTACCTCTGAAACTACTGCATGAGAAGACATATATTTTGTGGATCAACAATAGTTATATCATTATCCTGTTCGAGAACAAGGATGCAACATATAATTACCTTGCTGCCTTATCGACTGTTCAGCATCCGTTGGAGCTTCTGTGTATTTAAGCTCTAGTCTTATACTATCTCAGATGCTCTTGCTAATTCCTAGATTGCGCTCCTTTCATATTCATGAAAATTTACTTGTCAGTAAATAAGATTTTGTTACATAGATTGTAAACTAAATATAGTATAATAATACTTCAAATTTTTTAATAATTATCATTGCTATGATTATATAGATGTAAAAAGAAAAAATAGAAAGAAAAACTTTATGAAAAAAATATGAATAAAAATTATTAAAATGTTTAAAAATTAATAATTTTAATTAACAATTTACATTAAATTTATGTTACGGCATTTTTAAAAATAATATTTTGAACAAACATTAATTATAATAGCTAAAAATAAATTTAGAGTTTTTTACAAAAGCAGAAAATAAAATCAAATGTATGTCTTTGCCTTTTAAGCAATTATTAAATTTTTTAAACTTTTAAAAAAGTATATATATATATATATATATAAGATTAAGTTTTATATTTTTTATAATTCTCAACATATTTTGAAATCTTATTATATTAATTAAACTGTTTTTTTTTTAGAATTTTATATTAGCATATCTATAGTCTATTGATAAAATAATATATCACAAAATATAAATATTATTTTATAGTACTAACACTACTGGCTTAGTGAAAGTTTTATTCTTATAAGAACCAAATTTTCTCGGCATTTTAGTTAAATCCTACAAAATTTATTTTGTTATTCTGTCTGAAATTCCTAAAGTCTCAAGGAATTGGATTGGATTTGTAAAAAATTGAGTTTTCCACCTAATCTTGTGTGGATATTCGGAAGATCATGAGAAACGCATGAGGATAATTTTAATATGCCATTCATTGTAAACAGTTTATGATGAAGCTGCTGAATTTCAAATTTAAATTAATATTAAAGTTCTGACTTACATATGTCGTGATATTTTCAACTGATGCAGTTATTAAAATTCTGATTGAGCAACTTTTATATAAAATATTTAATTTTTTGCATATATGTATTATTAATTATAGAAATATTCAATATACAAGTTTCGCACGCAAATATTATTAACTACAAATTGAATACACTTTAACATCAAGATGATATTATAACTTCAAATTATTTGCCTCTGTGTGTGTGATGTGTGGTGTGTGTGTGTGTGTGTGTGTGTGTGTGTGTGTGTGTGTGTGTGTGTGTATAGAAGATATTATTAATGAAATTCATATTTACTAGGTCTTGTGCACCTTATCGTCCAAAAATTAAATTAATCGTACAATAATAAATCATTTTGGGTTGTTTAGTATATATAATTAAGTTCTAAATTCATTGTATGGAATAGAAATAGTAATAAAAACCTGCAAAATTACAGATGCATAGGTTATAAAGTTAATGTAAGCAATGCTCTATGTTTTATACATAATATTAATTAAATCAGATATCGTATATATTATCATCTTTACATTCTATAAAAAATAAAAGATATTGGATTAAGAAAAACTAATAGTAAATATGCATTTAATATAAATAATACTATTTGCAATTTAAATCTTGTTTTATTCTCAAAGCTTGTGTATCGTATCGCATTAAAATAATATTAATATTATTTTAATATATTAATTTTTACGATAATGCGTGAAGTAAATTGCACGCGAGAACAAGAATTAAAAGCTATTAAGCATTTATTATTCGATAGATTTTAAAGATTTATTATGCATCATTCAAGCTATACTTCTCTGAAGTATAGCTTGAATGATACATAATAAATCTAAACATAAATCTTCGTTTCCATTAGCTCAAGTGGTGCAATCTGTCAAAAAAAAATGTATGTGCAACGGAGGAGCAATATATTCTTAAAATGAAGCTATATGTATTCTGCTCGTTACGTACGCTTGTCTTCTTGCTATTATCCTTATGAAATTTTATGCAAAAAGCATTGTTTTTCAAATCGCATTAATTCATTATACATACATTATACATACATTATTATCATGTCTGGCAATCTTGTTTATTAATAGTCTTCTTTATATATTGTAGCA
Organism: Atta colombica; assembly: GCF_001594045.1. Lineage (NCBI taxonomy): Eukaryota > Metazoa > Arthropoda > Insecta > Hymenoptera > Formicidae > Atta > Atta colombica. The sequence goes on from NW_017259323.1 coordinate 1,457,639, forward strand.
TTTTAAAATTATAGTGCTCGCGAATTCTTTTAGCTTATAACTTCTTTTATCAGGCGATATACATTTTTTTTATGTCAAGATATCAATTTTAAATATCAAGATATTTTTATTTTAATCAATTAAAAATTAGAAACTTAATTAAATTTGTTTCGAGACAAATAATAGATATAAAAATTTGTTTGTTTTATTTTATTTTACATGAAAGTCGATTTTACTGAAATAGATATAATTTAATTTAAATTTACCAAAGAATTTCTAAATGAAAAAATCAGAGGCAAAATGCAATGAACTTAACTCTACTGTCTAATTTATCATACTCTGTATAACGATAATTTATTACATAAATAGTAGAGTGATACACCCATTAATAGCAGATTTATGAGATCATTTCAGACAAATCTTATGTCAAAATGTCGAACTACAGTTTTTAAATAAAAATAATTTTAATTAATTAATTCTTAAAATTAGAAAGAAATTTAAAAAAAATTAGAAAAAAATTAGAAAATAATTCTTAAAATTGGACAAAGATAAAGAATAAATTAAATCGAGAATATAAAGTTAATTTTACATTAGTGAAATCGGGCCAAATCTTTATCTCTAATTTTCGTGCAAAAAATTACAATACGATGCATGAAGTTGCATTAAAAGTCATAGAAATATAAACAAAATAAAAAAATCTCATTAAAAATATTAGCTTCTTGCACATACTTTTGAATTTTTATTAACGTAAACTCGCCGCATAGTAGTAAACCACGTGGTTCACTTACATTAGATTTCAAGTCTTCCGTCTACACTACAGCGCAAGCTCGTCACGCAAGTTTGACTCTCGGTACAAATCGATGCTGTCTATCCGAGCCGTCCATTCATCCTGTTCCGTTACTCCAAAATAACCCACCGCCCCAAAAGTGGAAGCATGCCCTTAATACAGCACGTGTTCTCGCTGATCAAACAGGAATGCTTATTAATAGAGAGAGCTCATTAACGAGAGAGTTATACAAAAAAATCAGTTATTAAATAATTTAATTAATAAAATTAATATTAAAAAAGAACAGTAATATAGTTTAGTGAAAAAATTAATTATAATAAATCCATCTCACTGAAAATCGTTAATAAGTAATTTTAAATAATAAAGACTCACAATCCCAACATTATAATATTTTTAATTTTAGAAATGCATTGAAAGAAAAACTCACGAAAACATTTTTTTTTGCCAAGAAATTGATAATTTATAATCTTTAATTGTGACTCTATATTATATCGTTTTTCTCAAAAGATACTATTATTAAAGGAATCTGCAGAAACATAAACACTATAATTGAGGATAAAGAGTGAATAAATCGCGTATGTCATCGTCATTTATATTAATGTTCCGTGGTCATTTGTTATTCACAAGATACTAAAGATTCACAAGCAACTTGGACATGACAGGCTGCTGAGCTGAAATGATGAGAGGTAGAGTAGATCTCCGATGCACTCCAAAGTGGCGCAGTCGCCTTGACAACGGCGGCGCTATATGCATGTATGTGCGCCCTTTCACGATGGACGGCGTCGACGGACGGTGAAGAGATGGAAAAGGATAACGTTTACAGGAGCGAGTGAGAGAAACGACGATTACACCCTGCGCGATGATAGAGTGAGAGAGAGAAGAAGAGAGCGCGACAGCGCACTTGATGGTACCTAGTTAGAGAGAAAAGGTGAAATACAGGGGTTGGAAGGTCGGCGGAGCGCGCGAGAGGGTGGCGCGCGAGAGAAAACCGCTAGCGTGTACCGCAGTACGGGATAGTGAGCTGCAAGCTGGTCTTCCTCTCTCACGCCACGAAAAAACCACTATCGGCTGAGACAATACGATCGTTCAGCTGTTCGCTTTCCGCCATTCTATATCTTATGAAGACCGATTGCTCACGAAGATGTACGATTCTCGTCGTTGTGCTAGTTTATGACATAATGTGTATGAAGGAGCGACGATAATTGTGAGATTCACGAGAGATTGTTCTCGAAGTTGCTCCGGATTTCTTCTTCACACAAGGTGTGATCACGAAGTTGTATATACTAACTATCATAACGCGCTCGTCGAATATCAAGGACGATGCGGCATTTCATTATACTCCAATACGACACTCGTTAGATTCCACTTCGGTGACGGTTGTGAATTGGATTGGTGATCAGCGACGTCGGCTGGGAAGTATCGTGAGTGTGTGCAGAACGCCAATAATATCTTGTACCTTTTTCGAAAGCTTCGTTCTTAAATCGTGAAGCGCACAATGTACTGTTACTTTTCGGTCTCAGTGAAATCTTAATAATGCAGGCACCTGTTCCTGAGTGTAGCGAATCGGAGGATGACGAAGTAGATAACGATCCTCCCTTAACTGCTCCTAGAAGTGACAGTGGGACGGTATCCTCGTGAGACGCAGCCACCTGCGGCAAGTGTACCACAGCTTATTGGTATAAGCGAGATCTTGAAGTTTCGATACTTGCGTTATTAATGAATTTTGGAGAATATCTTTGATACATGAAGAATCGATTGTTTTTAAATTTATGATAGAAGTACAATTGGTATATGAAGAAGGATTTTTAAGTGACTGGACATTTGACTGTGTAAATTTTAAGATATATTTCCGAAATGTAAAGAATGCTACAGAGATAGTGTTAAAAATAAAATTTAAATGAAAGAAATTGAAAGAAAATTTAAAAAAGAGTTGACAAAATGGAGATTCTCAAGAAAACAAGTGGCTTTAAACTCAAAAAGGAGATGTATGTTATGACACAAAGAATATCTTGTTTTTACGTGATCCAAAGATCTTACTGCCTACAGAAAACACCTGTATGCTATTTGTCACTTTGCCGAACATTGAACTGAGGTTTTAAGAGGAAAATATGAATATGTATGAAACTTAATTGCCATTTGTTGAAGTATTTGAGAGACTGAAGTGGTTGAGGATCGATAAAATCTGAAATGCAATTTAAATTAACACAATAAACACAATCTAAACTTGAGGTATACTGAAAGATATATGAGCATTCAGGGGCTTGTTAAATAAAACATTTAGTAAGCTGAAACTTATATAACCTTATCGAGATGTTAAATTTGAGCTCAAGTTGCTTGCAAAGGAGCATGTTCTCGTTGTTATAGTTGTTGACCGTGACCTTCGATCATCATGTGACGTCATTCAGGTCAGACGGAAACGATGTCGTGCAAACAATGTGACTCGAAATGCTTTTGCGACCGCCGTCGCGGCGACAGTAGTTGCAATCAATTGAAATGTTATTGTGTATTTGCTAGACATTATTTATTATCTCGAAGAATCCGCTAGTGAGATTCTAATACAAAATACTAATTTTTTTGCTTAATGAAAAAGATAATAGTAAAAAAGCAGTTTATTAAAAAAAACAGTTTATTATCTTGGTTTGGATTTTAACATTTTTTTTTTATGCGATTTTTTATTCACCTTTTGTGCGTGTAATTATCGTTAATAATTCACATAAGTTTGTAATGCATAAAAAAATACGTAAAACAATATAAGTTTAAAATAAACGTTGCTCTACTTTGATAAAAAAGTGACCGTTCAAATGGAGTATTAGAAAAACTCTTTTAACTTTCACTTAAAAAAGAGAAAGTGTGAATTCAATCTCTCACAAAATGCTTTAACATAGTATATTTTCATTTGTCGAGTAAAAAGGTGCCAATCTATACAAAATGATTCTAATGGAATTGCCAAATATATTTCTATAGTTGCGCAAGGTGCGTTAATGTTTCACGCTGTTATATTGTTATTTGCGATTAATGGTTATTGTTATCTCACGACGATGGTATTCAACGTGAGTATCATTTAATGTCAAACATAGTACAAGAAGACTGAATTTCATAAAATTCTCCTTTACAGTAATCGAAGTTTGACAATGATTGAGCAAAAACAGGACAAAATTTCAAATTACTCTGCACTTGTTATTATTATTATCTAAACTACGCTTTTCGACGTATTTTCGATGATTAAAAGTAGTCAACGCAAATTGTTATCCACATAGTTAACAAAAGAAATATAAATATATGTTGATGATATTTATTATATCAAAATATTAGTTATATGAGATTTGTTAAAGCTTGTTGGGAGTTAAAATTTTGAGAAACTGCAGCTTTTAAAAAATAAATGTTTAATGTGAATTTTATTAAGAATTAGTAAATTAACATCGGAGAAATTAATATTCAGAGCTACGAAATTTCGGAATTTTGATGAATGTTGTTAATGGTATTAAGAGCTTATATTAGTTGAAGTAATATCAACTATAGCGGTTTGTGCAATAGTTTGTAATATTCTCAACAAAGCAGGAAATACTTTAGTTATGTAAAACCACTTCGCAAAGTTACTATATCTACAAGTATCGTCTTCCATCTCTGCAGGAACTTATACAAATTATTTGGTGGATTGAAAATAAGATCGAAATTATTCAAATCGTTTGAGAGTTCCTTTCATCGTACACAAATAGCTCTCTCACAAGATTACCTTCTCTTCTTTTTCATCGACTTACTTTTGCTGAATGTTTCTAGTTATTTCTGTAAGGAAGACATTTCTTGGCTTGAACGTAATCAACTTTCACAGATAGTGAAACAACTTTAAGCAGACGCTTACATTTTTTCCATAATTTCGTTGTCTGCTACAAATCAAGAAAGCAGATAATATTCTAACTGAATCTTCTTCGAAATCCTTTTAAAAATTGAAAATAGAAGGGCTTTGCTAATTTAGTGCAACGTTTGAACATGAATTTTGAATCTCCGATAGTAGTTCTCTTCAAACTTGATTTTGGTAATTAAAGGAACAAGGACTGCAAGATTAATAGATATGAGTATAGAAGGATATGAGTATAGAAATGCTACGAAGTTATGCAAGCATTTATAATTTCGCGAAATAAAACTACAACAGTATAAGAATCATAGAAGAAATGGACAAATTTTATAATAAGCCAATTGATCGTCATTTTCTCAAGATGTTTCAAGATTCATTAATTCTTTTTCTCTATTATCAATCAATTATGTATTTCTTCGGATTTGTTTACTTGTGCTTCATCGATTAAATATAATCATTCAGTTGAATGATTGGAGATTTACTGCGATGTGGTCGAAGGAACTATGTGGCCGGACGTCGCCGGTAAATCTTACACGTCCTGCGATTATTTCAAAGTGAAGCTACCGGCAGTGAAGAAAAAGAAGAAGGAAAAGAAGAACGAGTCGGAGTGCTGTTTCTTCGCCCTGTTTCATTATCGCAAGCCTCGGGACCCGCTCCGTGATTCCAGCGCAGCCTCGTCAGTGCCCCTGCTCGATATGGGCGCAAGAGCATGGGACTACGAGGCCTTGCCGGAACTCCACACTTCGACGGCGGTTACGCCGACTTCGACGCCACCGAGCGCGTCCCAGCAGAAAGCACCTAGAGTATATTTTCAAGCAGAGAATCTGGCTAACACTAGACGAAGGAGCAGCAATAGACTGCTAGCGCCGCAGCAGTCCTGCAGGAGACGAAGCCGGAGTATGAGCGCCTGGAGTGATTTGTCAAGGTCGTCCTTTAGATTGGACGAAAGGTTCGTCGGTTTTCCTTTTGGAACTGTTCTGACTTTATTCTATTTCATAAACTATCGGTTTACGTTTCATTAGACAATCTCAATACAAGATTAGTACGATCTTTGTCTAGAGTTCGGAAGTTGAATGGCTTTTATAAATATGGATTTAATTTGCATGACGAATTAATTCTTTTATTTCAACATAACTACACGATTACAAGCCATGAAAAAAATTATAAAGTTTCTAAATTTTCATTTATTATTTCGTAAAAAAAGTTAGCTTTGTTGAATGTTCATTGAAATAAAATTTGAGATTATATTAGTTATGTAAAAAAATTAACAAAGTAATACACAAAATATTAAATCAATTATGCTATATAAATCCTAAAAACATAAAAATAAATTTTTATAATTTATTATTATTAGAAATAATGTGAGAATAAGAATTATTTATATTTATTTTTTTACGAAATCTACATTTATCTCTATTTTTGTAAGATGAATATAATAATATACAATTTCAAATAATTCAAATATAATATAATTTTGAACAAAAAAATTGAATCCAATTTTCGAATTTCTTATATTTATCAAGTTTTATGCTATTGAAATAAATGATTACGAATGAGTTTTTATTTCGATAATAATTTCATTATTTTATTCTTATTCATATTTTTATGTTTAACGTATAAATTACTATATTTTGTTATATTTTCTACTACTTACATTATTACTTTAAAAAATTCTCCAATTTATTCTACTAATAGTTTACAAGCTGTATAAAAAAATAATAAATACATTAATGTCATAGCTATTACAGCTTCTATAACTGTTCTAAATACAGATGCATGAAAAAAAAAAATTTATAGAAATTTTTGTACTTTTTTATATTATTATTGAGCATTATTATTTAAGCTTTAAAAAAAAATTTTATTTTTTTATCTCTTCTTCTTAATAAAAAAATGTAAGTTTATTAATATCTGTTATGATATATATAAAATGGACAAGTAGGTTTGACTATGTTTTAAATAAAAATGTTAAAAGTATTGTGGGAGAGATTAATAATATCATTATCAACTTTTTTTATTGAGCGCTAAGATGCTTTGTCTCGTGAGTGCATCATAAACGAGTGAGTGCAGAGTAAACGATTCTACAAAGAAAAAGCTTCCGATTATCGATCATCGTTATCGACGACAATGTCATATGTATATGGTCATTTCATCGAAAACCAATAGTGATTGCTGTAATATCGGACAATAATATCGGACCATGAGTGTGTCACAGTATATAAATTTATCCCGTATAGCAGTGCATCAAAATTTCGCAGTTGCAGGTAATTTCGTAGTTGATGAATAATTTCAAGTAAGAGAGAGATTTGTATAAAAAATTGTATAAAACATAAATAAACTAAATGTAATATAACATAATTAATTTAAAAAATTCTGATACATATTCTGTTATATATAATAACATCTATAAAATTTTTTTAGCAGTATTAAAATTATGAGAGATTGTTTTGTAATATACAATTTTCTATTAAATTACATTACAATGAAATAATACATAGTGATTTCCAAAGGGACTAAGATGGAAGAGAGAAGTTTATTTTAGTCTGAAGAGATGAAAGAATCTTTTATATGCTTGAAACATATTGCTTTTATATTTACATATTTTCCAGAAAATTCTTTTAAGTTAAATATACAATGGCACTTTTACTATTTTGTTTGTATATGTTTATATTTATAACGTAAATTTTTGCAAAAATAAAGTCAATTTTTCAGAATTCTTTTAGAA
>NW_017259323.1:1465079-1466321 GCF_001594045.1 Atta colombica
TATTTATAGATGATTTATTTCTCATAATTTTAGTACATTATACATTATAGCTATTCTATTATAAAAATGAATATATGAATTATGATAATCACATGAAAAGATACGTAATAACATAAACGATAAATTTAAAAATGAATAGATATAAATGCATAGGTATAAAAAATAATTTTTATAAATTAAAACTATAATTTTGAGTAGGAGAAAGTATAATATAACAGAATAATACGGTTTCTCAGATCTTATGGATCTTAATATCGAATATCTTTTTTCAGAAATGCCATAAACAAACTTATGCATATGACGTAAATTCTTCGAAAACAAATTTAATTCATAGCAATATTAAGCCAAAATTAATATCTTCTATTTAAGCAAAATTGTGACGAAATTTACAACTTTATTATTAATTCTACATATACACAGATGTAGGGCTGTTTTATATCTTTGTTTTAACTATTGTTATATTATTTGATGCATTTCGTAACTTTTTGAGGGGAGTAATATGATTTTATTATTTATGATGAAATAGCAATAATTTCAAGTGATTTTATATCACATAAATTGGACTTCATCAAATCACATTAAAAAATTATTTATTTTGTGTTTTTTTATTTTTTATGATAGAATATTGGTTTTGTTTTTAATAAAAATTCTGACAATAAGACATCAATGAATGTTTTAAAAATGTTTCAGGAATGAGCGATAATAGCATCTCATTTCTTTTGATCACGAAAAGATCATTAAACTGCATTTTCAACCAACATCCAAGTTCTTTAGAGTGCTTTTAACGAAAAACTTTAGAATGCTTTCAGTGTTAGATTGAAAAGAGATTTTTTTCGAATATCTGCATATTCAGTGCCTACTTTCATTTTACTTCATTTTAAGTTATCTTTTAGTTTAACCGTTATGCGTATTTCAATTATTAATTTAGTTCTGAGTAGTTAAAATACATCTGCATGAAATAATTAAATGAAATTAAACAAAAAATAAAGCTTTAATTAATTTAATAAAAGATATTATTTATGCATTTAATTTAATGTATGATTATTATATTGTTAAAATTGACATTGAGTTAAAACTGTATGTTAAAATGTATATAAATGTATTCTATATTTAATGATGCAAAAGTTTCTGCAAATAGTATGTAATATTTAAAATGTAAAAATATATTAAAATATATTAAAATATATTAAAAAAGTTAAAAAAATGCATTGATGAAACAACATGACAATCGAGCAAAAGGGA
>NW_017259323.1:1466421-1473817 GCF_001594045.1 Atta colombica
AAACTAATTGCTTTTATTATTTATTCTTATTGTTATGTTTTAACATATTATTCAGCTAAAAAATTTATCAGGAAAATTAAAAAAATTGTAGTTATTTAAATATATTGTTATTGATACTAATTTTATTATTTTGAACAGCCCGTTCACGATCTTAATTTTCTTGTTTCAGGTAAGTGTGGAGCTATATCTTTGTCACTTTTATTCGTTACACGTAAGTAATCGATTCAACATCATTAGCGATATTAGCTGGAGCATAAAGCGAATTATAATCCAATCGCATTGGATTCTCCAGATCAACGAATTGCGATATAGCATAAATAACAGGAGTCTTAATGCATCACTAAGTTAATGTGTATTTGTGTTACATAAAATGGTTATCATATCGTAAAAGTAAATATTTTATCAGACAATTACAAGCATATTTGTAGAAAATAATTAAAGTAAAATTCTCTTGTTTCTTTATTTAAAAGTTGTATAAAAAAAATTGGATAAATCAAGTAAATAATATATGTATTATGATATGCACTGTTCATAATAAAGAATTTAATTATTTAGCTGGGCATCTTTTATATAAAAGAGAAATCGAAGGTCGATTTTCAATTAATTCGTAATTTTTAATATAAATCTTAATTTATTTAATAATTCGATCATAAATTTTTTATTTTTTTTATTACGGATTAATTTAAAAATATTTTAATACAGGAAAAAAAATAATACTTGTTATACTAGAATTTATTATACTAGAGAAACAATAAGTCTCAGTTATTTCCAAGAAAATTTTTTAAAACTATTTTTTAAATATATTTAAAATTACTTCTTAATTTTTTTGTGTAAAGAATATAAGAATGCAATTATAATTAATGGAAAATATTGTGTAATAAGAGTAAATTTTTCATATTTATTCATGAAGCACTTTTTACAGAATTGTGCACATTAGCAATTGCAGAGAATAATCTTCTCTAAGGTAGAAAAGTTTACTTTGTGACAAATATTATTTTTAGCGATGTTTTTTATGCGTTTTGCTTTTACTATTAAAAATCTGATAAATATTGGAGGGATTCCTATATTAGTCTCATGAATAGTTACAATTACTTGTAACATATATTTATTTGTACTATTTAAATTTGTTTGGAAATAATTCTGGACGAAAAGGGATAATCTAGGTATAAATAAAAAATGCTTTTATTTAATATTAATGGCAGAGAAAATAAAAGCTCGAGATATATATAGAGTTCCAAGAAAAACTTATTTAAAAGATTTGTTGAGACTAACAGAAAGGAGATATATACGTATGTTTATGATATTATAAAAAGAATCTCAAAGTAACTCTGAGAAAATATGTAAATATAAATACTATATACCCCGTAACATATCGATTTTAATCGAGTAATTAAATTTGCTCTAATTGTTTTTTTCTATAAAAAGTTATATGTAGAAATGTAAACTATAATGTTTATTATATACATATGTGTACATATACTTGGTAGCAAACTGTTGTCAACATATATTTTGACGTCTGTTAGCTATTTAAGATGTAATAATAATAATCATTTTTTTGACTAATTAATGATGTCAGTAATTTGTCCTATGACTTATTTACAACGTCGTACTTATTAATATTGGAAAGACATTGACTACTCTTTAAATCTGAATCAGTAGGTAGTCATTAATTATCCAGTGGCATACTTGGCATTGATAATCAGTGAAGTTCAACTAAAAAAGGAAGAATGTTTGAGCATTATATAAAATACTGATATTTGTACGTTAATTTCAATTTTCCAATACCATATTCATTGAATTTAAAACAAGATTAGTTAGATCACATAATAAAGATTAACTAGATTAGGAATCTCACATTTAATTCACTCTGATTATCAGATGCATATTTGGGACTGATATCAGTGATTATCCACTGATTTAGATTTAGAGAGTAATAATCAGTTAATATCATTCATTTATGTTGTAAATAGTTAAACATAAAAATAATGACAATTTTCGATGTCAATTTATAACTTTATGTGGCTGTGATAAATTCACATTATTTTTATGATGGACGTTATTGTACAATAAATGTCAGATTAGTCATAATAATGACTAATTAATGACATCAAATAGACGATACCTTGCTACGTAGAATATTTATATACATATGTATATATAATTTCTTTTAACAGAATTTCTGTTTAATGTAGAATAAAAATTATATTAAAAGTAGAAACAAAAGAAAATTCTGAAGCAAATTTGCGTACAAACATTATCTAATAAGACACTGTTCTTACGGAAATGCCAGAGTTCATTTCTTTTGTGTTGTCTTTTGTGTATTCTGACATTATTATCTCGAATTATCAATCAGTTTCTTTGCACGTTTTTAAGACTATGCGAATCAAATACAATTTTCTTAAAGTGTTCTTACGTTTGAATGCATTTGTATCCTTCTTGTCATCTCTTTATGGAATTGAGAATCTGACAATATAAAATATGTTCTATAAATTGAATTGCAATTTAGAAATAATATGATGTTTAAATAGACGAAAGGATAATTAAGTAAAACAGCTTATAATTTATAAAAACATTTCTGCAATAAATCGATACTAACATAATATAAAATATTAAATCAGATGTCTTTTAAAGACGTTTTGTGTTCTGATTATATCTTTGATTTTAAATGATGATTTATTTTCAATTTTAGAAACTTATCAATTACGTGGTGGATGATGAACAGTATAAATTGAGTGCGTCACTTTCTTATATAATTTGATTCATATAAAGCCATATAGCTCAATAATGCCACAAATTTAATTATAATATCACATTACATTTAATTTAATTTCACATTAAACATATGAATTAAAAGAAGTTAAAATTAATGCTATCTATTTAGCGATGTATATATCATTTGAAGGTAATTCATACTAGTATTTGGAACTTTTGTTTAGTATAATATAGAGGGGGAATGTTTTTGTAACAAACATTATTGATGTGATCAACTGGTTCATTGATTTTCCTTCTCTTATGCACCGTGTTCATTCTATCGAGTAATGCGATTTCCCCTACACCATTTCTAAATCTGAAGCTTTGTTTAATAACATTATCTCGATTAGCTTTGTTTAATAACATTATCTCGAAGGTGCCTTGTCGATGCCGCGGATGATGAACCATATAAATTGAGCGCATCACTTTCTTACAAATAATTTGCTTCATATAAAGTCACATATCTGTGTATAATATTGTGTAAGATATATAAGAATATTATAAAAAAAGAAAACGTTTCCGAAAAGAAATTCTATTTTTATCAAATTATCAATATATTTTTAATATGTCACAATATTTTAAAAGAATTTACATTAGATAGAAAATTTACATTAGATAAAAGAAAACCGTCTTTTTTACTTTATTAATGATTAAATTTATGACGTTTTTAACCTTTTTATTGTAAATTAATTGTTTCAGAAACAAATATAAATTGCTTTAAATTTGTGTATTTACTGATAAATGTATTTTATTTAAAAGTAATATATTTTATATTGGAATTTGATTATTTGCATTATATTTTCTAAAGTATCAAATTTTTAAGAATAAAAGTAGATATTTAATTTTGTAATTGTATGAGTTATTAGAAAAATTACATCATTTTGTCACGATAACAATTATTACTTTTATGTTATGACTTGTTGTTTATCATCAATGTTATCATCAATTGAAAGTATATTATTATAACAACGAAATTGTTATAACAACGCTCTGTTATTTTTTTGATGCTTATAATTATATTTATCAAATATTATTAGACTAAAATTGTGCAATATATTTCAAGCTTATGTTTATACATTTTTACTCATACAGCATAGATCTCAAAGGAATGTCCTAAAGACGTGAAATTTTGAATTCTTATATCTTCTAATGCTATTCTTTTTTTAACATATCCTCTTTTAAGGACGTTCTCATTCTTTCAGATAAAATGTGCTGTATGGATATATATTGTTTAAATTTATACGAATGTATTATAAATTATAGCATAAAGCACAGAAAAAGTAAGTTTTATAACTATCAACTTCGACATATGACTTGAATATTTTAGTAAATAAAAGTATATAAGCAAAATAGAAGCTTTAATGCAATTTAGTCTAACAATAAAGAACGTAGGCTTCGATGATTCATAGATTGTTTACATAAATGACATATAAAACATAGTTTTATTGTATATACATAGATGTAGAGTATTATATTTTATGCGTAAATAGCGTAAACACACACAACAAGCTCTATTATGAACTTGCATCTGTTGATAAAGTAGATTCCTAATGAGCTTTTTTCACATGATATGAATCCATATCATAACTGAGCTTTCTTTCCTACCTTATCGACTGTATAAAAAAAGCTCGATAAGTTTTCGAAGTGATTCACACTATGCTTGATGAGCGCAGTTTTCTATGAAGAATAAAGTAGTATGACTATTAATATTAGGGCTGCTACGTCTGTATTTTCAAAAACATGACACACTTAAATCAGATAAAACACAAAAACCTAAATTAAATCGGATAAAACATAACAATCTAAATTATTAATACCCTATAATTTAATGTATTTATTCGAAATGTTTAATGATTCGAAAAACTTTAATTGTGATTCAAAGAAAGTAGTAAGAAATAAAATAGATTTGTACAACGCTATCTCATATGACACTATGTGTCATATGAGACACTATGTGTCATATTGTATGTCAATAATATATAATCTATTCTTTGATTGAATATTAATTTATAAAAATTTGATTAATTTTTTAGTAAGTATTTTATAATAATATTTTTAAATTGTTACTTAAAATAGTAAACTACTTAAGAAATTACAAAACAAATTTAAGTAAATTAAAAATTAGTAGATATAATATTCCAATAAATGTATAAGATATATCATTAAATACATATAAATAATAGTATGATATTTTACATACAATTTATTTGAACAATGTACTAAATTTTAAGTTAGAATTTGCCTTTGAAATTTGTTTAGCCATTTTTTATATCTTGTTTACTGTTTTATACAACAATTTAAAAACATTGTTTACTAAAAATTGAATTAAAATCTTGTTTATTAAATTATAATCATATATCCCAGTTTTATAACTCTGTAACAACATTGTCGGTATCATTATATTATCGTTACATAAATATCATGGCAAAAAAATTGTGTAATAACAACGATGTTTATCGAACTATAAGGTTCATATTCATTATATATCATGATGGAGGCGAATCAGATTTGAACCAAAGTTTGAACTATTCGGATTTATTGAACCGTAATTTGAAAAGCGTTTTTCAAATGAAAGACTGATTTAGACCTGACTCAAATCGAATCTCAAATTGACCTGGCTCAAATAAATAATAAGATCCAAGAGTTACAAAGTCGAGATATTAAAGCATTATTTAAAAATTATTTCTAGCAATTTTTTTTATTACAGATATATTAATATAAAAATCAATGTTATTATTAGGTTATTTGTTAATTCATATTTTTTCTTGCAATAATATATATATATATATATATATATATATTTCGATAAATATAAACTTTTTTCAAAGAGTTCAATATTTTATGATTCCTTTTATTGAGAATTTATCAAAATGTCAGGATAAACGAATATTTGTAATTTTATTATTTATAATTTTTTGATTTGTAATTTTTTAAAACTGCTGCGGATAAAAATTTTCTCTTATATATATGTATATGAATTTATTGGATCTCCTCTCTTTCGCATTTGAAAGAAAAGTAATTTTAAAATATATTTCTGGATATAATTCTGAAAATAAATAAAAGAGGATGAAATTGTAAAAAAAACTATCTCATAGATTGATTATATCAAGGATTCTTATTTTTGTAGCAATTTGATACAGATCGAATATTTAAGAAAAAGGATTTCATTCTCATCTCAGACTTATAATATAACAGGAACAAAGAAGAAAGATTGCTTCGCAACAACACCTTTAAATTTTGCTTGGAATATCTACTGCGTGGTTATAATTGTATTTCCGTCGTTCTAAGACTTTAATGAAGTGTCCGTGCCGCACGGCAGCCTCATTAAAATTTTCTCAATGTTTCTTCTAAAATAATTCTATTAAAATTGTTAATTGTAATGTTGATCTATAATTAACATTGAATAATTTAACTGCTCTAACAAACCGTTACATTTCGAAATTTTCTAAAACTAGACTTATTTATTTAACAAAGTTATTAATTTTTATTATCTATAGAATTTTTACCTCAAATATTGTGAGATATGCATGACATTTTTATTATTAATATAAGTGTTCAAATTAATTAAAAAATTGGAATTATATTATACATATTTATATAGCTATGCTTAATCTAAAATATAATAATTCACGAAAATATAACTCATTAGATTATATTTTTGTAAATTATTTGATCTCTTTTTGTGTTAATTAAAACGTAATTATTAATTCTGCTACGTGATTTTAAAGATTTTTTTTTGAAGATTAAATATTCAATTTTCTGACTAATTAATTTATAATGACAATATTAATATAAAATTACATTTATAAAAGTTATTATTATCAAAGCTTATTTCAGAAATAATCAAATAGAGAATTTTTTAGTTATCAAAGATATAAAAAGGATAATACTTATATTTAATATTTTATGAAAGAGACTCACATACCAAAAAATTATCTAAATTGTTAGAATAGAAGAAAATAAATTGAAAATAAATTTCTAATATAGTATATATTACATAAGCTGCTAATATAGCATTAAAGTATAATGCTATGATCAGTTCTATTAATATATTAATAGATTTTTATATTGATATATCACAGGTAAATTTCATAATTGATACTAAATATATTATTTTTTTATCAAAGATAACATATGTTTAATTTAGATAACATTTTAAATTTATATATATTCTTAAATTTTACCTTCCGCATTAATATTTTTTTTTTTAATGTTTAAGAATCTCTCAAATATTTTATAAATTGTTATCACAATAAAGTATCAATAACTTTGTCGAAAATGTAATAAATTAATTAATTATTTTAAAATTGTATAGACTCTAATGAAGTAAATTAGATTGGTAAAAACCTTTTAAATTAATTAATTTTGTGTAATGTTAAAAAAAAATAAATTTGTTCAGTCTTTATTATAATATTATTGTATATTGAAAATTCAGTAAAAATTGTATGTTGAACAATTAAAAGTTAACACCTTTGATTAGTATAATGGCAATGAGAATTTAATGTAATAATATGTAGACTGTAATACATACATTGATTACGTGACATATACGTAATAATACTTGAAAATTTTATATAAGAACAGTTCTCTCTTTCTCTCTCTCTCTCTCTCTCTCTCTCTCTCTCTCTCTCTCTCTCTCTTTTTC
>NW_017259323.1:1473917-1477414 GCF_001594045.1 Atta colombica
TCTCTCTCTCTCTCTCTCTCTCTCTCTCTCAGACATATTGTAAACTGTTATATTGTAGATATATTCAAATCATTCAAGCTGTGTGGATATATTATTGTCTCATGTATCTATGTAATTGGCTATTTCAATCTTTATACGTGACAATTCTCATCGGAATGAATAGATTTAGTATCACTTTTATTATTGGGATATTAAAGCACAATGGAAAGTTTCTAGTCGACACATTGAAGCAGAAATTGAATTGTGCAGTTTATTGAATTATGTCTTAACATGATGATACTTAAACGCCTCGCCGATGTGATAGCAACAAGGAAATATCTGTATAATATAAGAAAGAACAAAAGAAATTCAATGAAATTACCATAATTTTTATTGCTGTGAATAATAAAAAGTACTATATTTAGTAACAAAATTTTGATAATAAAAAGAAAAGCTGCAAGCTATACTAAACTATTTAACTAGATTAAAATATTTAATTAAATAGATTAAAATTATCGTTTATTATATAAATTTATTTCTTACTTATTATAATAACATTTTGAAAGCAATACATTTTTATTTTTATTATGCTCTCTTTTTTATTTTTAAGATGCTATAAATTGTCTGTATCATAAAAAATTATTTTTAATTTATTTTTATATGAATCATAAAGTATCTTATTATAAAAAAATAAATAATTAAAGCATTCTCTAAATTAACAAATATAAAAGGAATGAGTTAATGAGAGTGTAAGCACTGTAAATGTTGCATAATTTAATATAGTATGTATGCAAATATTTTGATTTACATAATGAACATTTTAACTTTAGTCATCCTCAGCAACAATTAATCGTCAAACATATAGATATGAAACCAAAGCATAAAAGTCTGTTTAATTATCAAAAACGTATATCGTTCTACAGTTAGGACAATTCAGTTCAATCAGATAAACAGAATAACAATATAATAACGATCGTCATTTTTTTATAATTTTCAAAAATCCAGAAACAAAAAGTGATAATAAATTGAATAAATTGAGAGAATCCGCAAGTCATTGGAAGTATGAAAAAATTGTTTTAAAAATATGAGGTGACACACTAGTCGCAATAAAAGTTTATATATGAATATATAATGTTTTAAAAAATTCTATTATTTATAATATATTATTAAAATGATATTATTAATAATATAATATTAAAAATTCTGACTTATAATTTAAAAAAAAATGGTTAATAAATTAAATTGTAATTTATCATTGTGTATTAATCTTCTTTTTTTAAATATAGAAAAAGATAAATAATTGCTCTATAATAAGCAATAGTATTGTTGTGTTCAACAAACGAAGAATTTTTCCACAGAAATTTTTTCAGCTGTACAAATACATTGATGTTATTTGTTTAGTAGTTAAATTAAGACGAAATATAGTTTTGTAGATTTAATTTATTTTCTCAAGTCGATTCACAAACAATGTTTGACTCCATCTTCAACGATTTAATTGAGAACTCAACGAGCAAAATTATTGATTGCCTTTAACTGTATACCTTTTTTTATTTTTAAATCATCAAATTTTATTACTAAAAAAAGAAGTTGTAGAAGAAATAATAAAGAAATAATAAGTCAGAAAATACAAATCGAATTCGTTTTATATATAGGCTTCACATTTCGAACTTTAAAAGTCAAACCGTATAGCTCGTTAATAGACGTTCTAAAATTTGAGTATCAATTAAAAGTTTCTGAGTTTTCTTTTAATTATTTTATGTAAAACATTATGTAAAACAAACAAGAAAAGTTTATGAAGGAAAGCAATTATTACTCATGTAACAATTATCGTCGATAGCTCATTAACATTAATAATTGCACATAGCACTTTTTTTAATGCTTAATTTTTTTTTAGTTTTCTTCTAGATGATCATTGAAAATTATGCTTTATATATAATACATTAAAAAGCATATTGCATATTATTAAAAGATCAAAGAATAATGTACAATTTTTGGATTATAGTTCCTGATAACATGTAAATATATAACATCTATCGTATTCCGAATAATATCATTTCTTATGATATACTTCAGGATATACTTCAGGATCAAGTCGTGCAAAATCAAGTTACTTTTATGCGAAATGCTCTTTTTATCATTTTTATCATCTTTATCTTGTAATTTTTACAATAAAATTTGATTGATAGCTATTCTGCTAATCATCGTGCATGATTAAGAATCAGCGAATTGTCAGATCCAGAAATTACCAGGAATAAAATTCGAAAAACTTTCATAGACTACAGAAAAAAAAAGAAAATAAAAAAAAAAGAAAGACTAACTTGATTGAAGATAAATAGAACTTTACTGGAACACGGAATGTGCTGAGAAGGATTAGAGGGCTTATGTTTATTTTTTGATAGATTCAGCTTCATTAAACTTCATTGATTTAGCGAAATCTGAGCAATCGCTGTGATTCCTATATGTTACATGGAACGTCTCATGTATCAATTATTACGACAATCTAAAACATTATTATGATAGAAATTACAATCGCCTTTTTTAAATTTAAATTGAAATCGTAAGAAATTTCAATAAATTTAATTTGATTGTTCATATAGTGGAAATATTTTAATATCAATCTGAATGATAAAAATGATAGAAACATAAAATAAATTATAACATGTAATTAACTTTTTAGATGTATTAAATACTTTTTAAAAATATTGTACATCATATTTTAAAACTTTATCAACTTTTTAAAGCCAAGCTTTAAAAGATGTTGCTGTTATATCTTTTATCCTTAGAATAAATTATAGAAAAGAACTTAAAATGAAAATGATACACTATCTTCAATTATCTTTTACTTAAATATAGTAAACGTTTAATTAAATTAGCAAATGTTGACGATTCACATTAATGTATTACATAAAAGTTTTATAAGCATAAAATATCAGTTACAAGTAGTGAAATAATTATTTTAGAGAAAATTACTTTTTTCTTTTTACTTTTATAAGTTATGTTTTTAATATTATTTCAAAGATTAAAAAATTAGATAAAATTAGATATATGAAATAAGCTTTTTTATCATATATTGATTTGAGTCAAACAAAAGTGATCTATTCTTTATTTGCGAGAATAGCTAATATATGTCAATTATTTTTTGTGGTAGAAATGAATCAATTCAATCAATAACAATCAATAGCGTAATAATGGTAGTTCTATAATTTTATGAGTGCATGTTAATATTTAGAAACGTGAAATACTCATGAGATTTGTAATTGATTTATCTATATATTGATTAAAGATATAGTTGAGTACACTTACATATCATGAATAAATCTATAATTATCCGCGTATTTATTAAATATATACGTACCTACGTGAAAATACAAATTTAAAGATTATTAAAGAAGGCTATGATATAAATAAAAAGTATATTAGACCAATTAAATAAAATAATTATATCTACTATTTATAATAATTTTTATAAATTAATTTAACACTTATTAAATATAACAACATTAATTACTTTAAAAATT
>NW_017259323.1:1477514-1483093 GCF_001594045.1 Atta colombica
AGTGACATAAAAAATAGATAATATACACAAAGTTCATTGTAATGTGAAACATACCTCTCTTTAAAACTATGCTCTTTAAATGGCTCAAGGCAGATGAGTTTGCAGATGCTTTGAGGAATGCCATAGAGATAGAAGAGTGTGAAAAGAGGATAATACGACACTTGAAAGAATGCAAAGTATACCAAAGGATATAAAGAACGCGACAAAGACATGTGACACTTTTGCAATTTTATTTGATAAAAGATGTACCTACGAGAAAACTTTTATTAAGATCATGAATAGTTTCCTAAAACAAACAAAACAAACTCTTGCGTCTAATGTAATGAGATATATATATCTTTTTTCAGATTTACATGAAAATTTAATTTTATTAATGTTTTTTACAATCTTTGTCAATTAGGAGAACTTATCGTGAAATGAGTGAAATTGCGCGTGGAAAAATAAGAATAAAGGTCAAATAAGAATTATTTAAAAAATAATAATACTAAAACAATAAAGAAGAAAATATTCAAGAATTAACTTTTCTAATCTCAATTAGAATTTACATTGTTTTACACATGCACGCATGCACACAAACATTACGCGCATATTTGCATATTAGACTTTGCCTCATTATACGTACGTATTATTATATAAAACATGGACATCATTCATTATATTATATCATTTTAGTTTATTTAATATATAATAATTATACGTTTATTTTATCATTACGCTTGTATAAATTTTTGTTTGAGTCTTTTAATGCTAACTTTTATAGCTAGTACCTGTTTAAAGTAAAACAGTGCATGAACTGTTAAAGTTTGCATAAAAGATGATAATTTGTAATTTTTTTAATAAAAAAGAAAGAGAACAATGATGTTTACATGATATTATTATTGTATTTGCACATTAATAAGAAAAAATTCCAGTTTTACGCTATAATAAAAAACTTTCTTTTTTATTATAATATTATAATATATTGATTATATTATTTATATATCAAGAAATTTTTTTTATACAAACAAAAGCGAGAATATTAGATGTTTTTTATCATGATGTATTATATTAAGAATCATATTAAGAATAAAATAGATAAAATGCTAAAGACATTAGATTATTTCTATATGTCTGATCAATATGTAATTATTCTACTGTCGCTATTACTACTTATTTCTTTTTCCTATTTTATTCTTTCGAAAATAATTGCGTCTTTCTTCGAAAAATTTTCACTTACATTACGTATTATATATAATAAAGCCTATTCTATATGCTTTTTGTGATATGTTTCCTGTTTCTTGCTTTTTGCTATTTTTTAATATCTTGTCGTTTTGCTTCTTATCCCGTTTTTTGTTTTGTTTCTGTCGCCTAGACCTTTACCTGAGGTAAAAGTTAACGAACTTTGGAAGAGACGGGAAACACGTAGCAAGCAATATAATTGTCGATAAAATGATCGCAAAGGAAGGAAAAAGCAAGAGATAAAAATGAGAAACAGGAAACAAAGTACACATTAATTGTAGAATATAGGCTTAAAAATCAAATGTTAATGACTCTTAAAGCGCATATTTAGTCGTAAATACGAGCTACCAATAACACATTATATTTCGAAAGATGACGAAAGGGATAAACAAAGAAAAACGTATCTGTTCATGATGAGTATTGTTTTTGAGGCGTCTGCGCCTCTGTTGGTGCGAGGGAGCTAGAACCAGACGGCGGGTTGTCGAGACCAGCCAACCTTCCAAGCGACCGCCGACCGACCAACCAGGAGGAGGCGCGGAAGCCCTCGGGATGCTAGTCGGCCAGTCGTCTCCGAACCGTCGCGCGGTTGAGATGCGAGCCCTTGTGTTCTGAAAATTCCGTCGGTATCAGATCTCGTGTATTATCTTCACCCTTAGCTCACAGTACCCTCCGTCGATCGGCGTTCGTTGATACGCGACCTCGTGCCATTGGCGGTGTACGCGATTCTTTGCCGTTGTCGCACGCGCCGATTGGAAGCGGTGCGCACGTGAGTTATCCTCTTCGGAGTCTGGACTCGTCACCTCTCAGTAGCTATCGAACAATCGCGCAGTTGTGATCGTCATAAAGAAGTGACAGTATCTCTAGCGAGAGAAAAGATAGAATCAGTCACCTCGGTGTTATTTATCGATTATCTCTTTTTACTACTACTTTTATGTAATATATGCCATTACCGATCGCTACATCTTAATTTGTCAAAATCTCGAAAGATTATGGCGCCTGATTCTCGCGATCGGGTGTTCTCGGTGACTAGCCGAAGATCCTCCGGACTAGAGAATCGACTTCGAGGTATATCTGATATAACAGCTTTTAACTTTTAACCGTGATATTACTTCACAAATTTATCTGCAATCATTTATTTCCCGCCGGAAACAGTTTCTTTCGTTCTTTTGTTCCATATATATTGCTCGCGCGATAAAAAAATGTGTCTTTAAAATTTAGATTTATAGATCCTATGTGTATTTTCTATTTCTTTTTTATAATAACGCAATCACTTGACTTTAAGCTTTACTGCATATTTAGCTTCTTTTCAATACTATCAGTTAAGAATTAAAGTTTAATCTGGTAAAGCGGCTAGAAAAATTCTGTAGAAAAATTCATTATTTTGCCGTACTTCTATCTTATTTCATTCTGATTGGACTTGGAAAGACATTATATTTTAGGAGATAAAGTTATATATAGGTTTTGGAAATTAATTTTAATTGTAAATTTACATATATCCTTGATAGTTAAATAATAAAAGAATCAGATATGAAACACTTCATTCATATATTTGTGCACGTGCACTAGACGCCATCTTGAAATATATTATATTCACAAGAATTATATGTAGAAGCATCAATAGCGTATTTTTATATATTTTTATTCCTTATTATTAATTGTCTTCTGAAATTTGCTTTTTTCTTGATAATATACATTAACATAATATACATTGACAACAATTGACAATTAACAATTGATATTAGTATTAATAATTGAGTTTGTTATAATCCATTATATTATAAATCTTTACTATTTATTTCATTAACTTTACACATGATCGATTTTTAACTAACTGACTGAAATTCTGTTTTTTTTTTCTTCTATTTTATTCAGCAAAATTTAAAATAAGTTTATTATGTTGTTATAGTATATATTATTTTACGTATACTGAGAAAAAAAAACTCAATTTTAATAAATATTTAGTTCAATACTACTAACTAAACATTTACCATAAATAAATATTTTCATTAAAAAGAATGATTGTTAAATTAATGTTTCTTGTATCAAATAAATATGTCTTTATATTTAATAAATATTTAATTGGCAGTATTCAACTATATATTTATTAACTTATTTTTTTCTCAGTGTAAAAATTTGATTAAAAAATGAAGGAAAACGAAATATTATTTATATATAAAAACAGTCTAATTACTATTAATTAAAGACAAAACATTATTATATAAATGAAAGTATTCTAATAACTTGAAATAATTAAATATTATATAATTATTAATGTTGTGATTAAATATGCCTTTCATTTACAAGAGCAACTGTCCCTCATCAATGTTAATGAACTTTGGATACATTATAGAGATATATAGCATAAAAAAATATTAAATCCATATTTTTTTATCTCAAGGTTTAGAGGTCAAAATAATTCCTCAAAAATAATTTTTTATTTCCGACATTTTGAAAAAAATGAATACACCATTAATGAGAGTTAATAAAGTATTATAAAACTTTATATAAAACGTTTTTTCATATATCTATATTTTTAAGATATTTATTGAAAATGAAAAAGATTCATTATTTTAAATAGTTGTTTCGATCTTGGAAACTAATCTTGACATACGTAAATAAAAAATATGAGTCTAATATTTTTTTATGCTTTACAACAATTCAATACTTATCACAATCTGTGAAAGATAGTTCTAACAGTTCTCTTATTAGTTAAATTCTTAACTCTAAATTTGAATAAAATTGTTTCTCAGAATGACAATATTATTATGCTGTTAATTACATATTTTTGGATATTATTTAAAATATAATTACTATAATATTGTATTAAGATTTTTCTTTTTGTATTGAAATTATAAATTTTAACATAATATTAAATTAATTAATATAAATTATTATATGCATAATATATGTATAATTAAATAAATAACAAAAAATTATTTTTTGTTTAATTTAATCATGAATCGTACATGAATAAAATTTGAATGAAGTTACAAAAAATTGATTATTAAAACGCTTAACGTTAACAAATATACGAATTTTTTGTAATCATTATGTCATATATATAATTGCGATCAAAATGACCATCCCCCATTCCAGTTTATTTCTTAATTTAATATATAAACCGCACTGTATTATCAGCAATTTATAATATAATCAATCAATAATTTGATACGCATGTATAATACATCATGTAGATATTATTGAACATTTTAAATTAAATTTCGGTTATATAAAAAATCTCAAGAGACTTCTCAACTTATGCTCGACACAGCTCTGGGGGAAATTTTGCAGTATCGAATTGCCACTTTTCCGACAAAGTCGTTAAATTTAATATTGCTACGTAACGCAAAATATGTTCTCACATCTCGTTATGAACATCTTTCTTCAGCTCGCAGTTTCAAATTAGCAAGTGTAATCTAATTCATTTATCGTAATTAACGTTGTCTAATTTACAAAACCATTCTCGGAATTTTTTCGAGATTTTTATATAGATAATAATCATAAAATTATTTAAAATTTAGTTTTCATATAACGATTTTGGAAGTTTAAATCTACATTTTATAATTATTAATTTACATTGTTATATATGCAGAAGTTTTAAAATAAATATATTAAAATTTTATGCTTAGTGACGAGGAATAAAATGAAAAATTCTACTATATATTTTTGACAATTGCATTCATCTGTTACAATGATTAATATTTTACATTTCTGGAATTCTACGTGACTGAAAATATCTGTGGGAATTTCTGTCATATTTGTGGTTATTTATATACAACTAAAAGGTCAGAACATTTATGATTTTTTGTGTATTAAGCTTTTAAAAAATTATTTGAGAATCACGTTTTTAAAATATGATGCTATCTGTAAAATTGTTTTTGAGTTATATCACTAAAGCGATAAAATGTTACTATTTTCTTCTTTAACTTGATATAGAGAAGAGTCTCTTTAATTTTTTTGTTAGATGATATAACGTCTCTATTTTGTAACTCTTAACGATATTGTCGGTATCGTTATATTGTCGTTTTTTTGCCACATATAAAATCCGCGCAATGACAACATCGATATTGTCGTCATTAAGAGTTAGAACACAGGCTTAAATTAAAAAATGCAATCAAATTATGATAATGTTCTGAATTCTAATTATTAGAAATATACTATTATGTGCATATTGAATTTTTAAAATGAGATTATGTGAGAAAAAGTATAATAAAAGGAAGATATATATCATTAATTATTAAACAGAAATAAATATTAATATTTATACATATTAATATAGACACGTAATAAGATATTGTATATCCAAAAAAAAAATTTTATAACATTTTTAAGATATACAGATACATGATGATCGACAAACT
>NW_017259323.1:1483195-1484034 GCF_001594045.1 Atta colombica
TATATATATATATATATAATTATGTGTACTGTTGTCGCACTGTCTAGAATAGAATAGGTTTATTTCTGTGTCTGATGACATGTATATCAATCATGTGAAGATGTTTATATAACTATAAATGATTATAATGAAATGTGTATGTCGAAAGGAAAAATTATAAGGGTTTGATTGGCTGAAATTAATTAATCCGATGGATGCTGACGTAATTTTGGATTGGTTTCGTTCCGATGAGACGGATATACGATGACTTGTCCCTTGATGGCAGTCCAATCACGATTTATACTATATATATATATATTATACGTATATATTATGACGACTTAATCCCGTGACAGTGCCAATTAAAGAAGAGTTTCTGAAAAAACCATAACTCGTGACAAAGTCTTACGTAAAAAAAGTTGATTAAATGATTAGTTCTTCTTTTTTTGTTTATTATAGTTTGGAAATTTATTTATTTTTACTGGATTAAAAATTATTTAGTGCAAGTGTGAAGTTGAAATAAAATAGATTAATTATATCTAAATACAAGTACTTCTTCAAGTACAATTTTATCTAAAATATTAAAATTTTATATGATAATTTAGAAATTGAATCATTTTTTAAAATCTCTTTATACGAAGTTGAAATAAGAATTAGAGTTATTAATTAAATAATTTAAAAGGAAGAATTTTAATTAAATCTTGAAGATTAAAGAATTACATAAAAGATGTCCACTGAAAATTTTGCTCACTTCAATATTAATGATTAAAAATTAAAGAGACTGGATAAGTATATATATTTTATTTTAATCTCTTTTAATAGATTTTTCTATGAAGAGAATGTACAACATAATTTAATAT
>NW_017259323.1:1484134-1487341 GCF_001594045.1 Atta colombica
ATACAACAATGTTGCGACACATATTTTTCATTTTTATATTAAAATCACCAAATCGACATCGAGTTAATCAACCAATAACCTGATCCTACAACATACAATTCATGAATGATCATCTTTCATGTATTTGCAAACCAAAACACGTATTATGCAAGATGATGTAATATGGATGGAAGTACGATACAAGTTTGCACAATGCATAATTAATGGAACGCAAAACGACTTTTACATAGACTAACTGTTGCAATCAAGATTAATTGAATCAAACTAGAGTTATCTACCGCTCATTTTGGAGATGCAATATACTCTCAAAGGAATCAAAATATTCAAAGAAATTGCATGACGTTGATCTGAAATGCAGCATATAGGTCTCGTATTTATATAACCATAAATCCTTTTAAATGCAATATTTTAATTTCCTACTAATAATAATAATAACTTAAAATAATTAATTTTTGTATTGTTTTTAATTGTATTGTATTTAAATGATTTAATATAATGTTAACAAATTACGTAGCTCTAAATTTTTTGCTTTTTTTGATTTACAAAATAAGTAATAAATTTTATATTATATACACAATTAAATGTAATATAATTTATATAGAAAATTTAATGATACTATGAATATTTTTGAACTTCAAAAATTTGAATGTTTATATTGTCGTGATTATGTATTGACAAAAATTTATTTATTTTGTTTACTCTATACATAATGTTAAAAGCTTAAATTCCTAAATATTTTTAAATATATTCTTCATATATATGTTACAAAATATTGTATTTAACTGCTAAAATTTAAAAGTTGATTGTTGTGAGCTTTATTATAAAGATTATGATATTTCTGTATTATTCGAAATATATCGAAAAAATATTGTGAAATTTATACGTTTCAGTCTGAATTGGTGAGCTAACAATTAAATTCCATTTGATTGTTTTTCTGCGTATAGTTACTTTCAGTCTTGAAATATTTGTTTTCTATAAACTCGATTGAATGATCTGTAATACTATAAACTCGATTTGTACGATCAATGTCCGACGTGACATCTCATGGTAAAAAAAAGTTTGCAATCAATTTCTGTAGAAAGCATAGAATTCCGTTGGAAATGTCATAGACGTGTAATAATTGCTTTAAAATTTCCCGTATATGTATATATATTTTTCTTTTATTTAAATAATCTGTCAGAAATAATTCCATTTAATTCAACGGAGTAAATGTTTTCTGAAGTTCTTATTACTAAAATTTAATTCACGTTTTAAAGTATATTAATAATATAATGTAGTGAAGTACAATAAAGTAAAATGTAGTAATTATAATTTATATTTTGAAATATTTGTTAAAAAAGCAAATTGTATTATTAATTCGAACGTTTGTATTATTTGCAACGATTATCTGCATTTCTGAAATCCTTTAATTACAGTTATTCTCTTGTTTTATTAATTGCACGATGGAAACTGTTCCTACTTTCATATAAATACATATGCTATACTACTTTAGCAAATAAGACAATTTTTGATAGACGTGTACATATATATGTGTGTGATTAAATTTGTTAATCTGATAATTTTTTTTTTCAAAGAAGTTATGAATTCTATTGCGATTTAATATGATAGTATAAATTTTTATTAGTATACTGCTATTTGATATTTATGTTATTCAAATTTTAATAATACTAAAATAGTTTTTGTAACTCTAAATAGAAAAGTGTTTTATATTTATTCTAAATAATTATATATTTTTCTATACTATTATATCTTTATGATCATAAAATTAATTATAATGATTATATAATTTTTAATATAATTATTCACAATTATGTTTGATACAAAATTTTTTTTTATTTACTTATGATTTGAAAAACATGTAAAAAGACATTATATTGTAATAGATATATTAACAAAAGATCATTTTTATTAAAAGATAATGAAATTCTTAATATATTTCATAGTTAATAACAAGTAAACATAAAGTACCTTTTAATTTTTCTAATAATTAATTTTTCTAATTAATGTGCAAGAAATATATTGTAATTAATCATTAACTTAATACTGATTATCCCTAAGAGATAATTATACTCTTCATTACGTATTGTCTTATTTTCTTTATAGAATCAGAATGTAATTTCAGAATATGATCAACATAAACAGGGTATTCTCACATTTTCCATACAGACTTTAATAGTATACTCTATATTAAAATAAGAAAAAAATATTATATAAAGATCTTTAAATGTTTTATTAAAAAGTTATAACAAAAATATAAAATGTGTAAAAAAAAATGTTTTATCTAAGTTTGCATTATAAATTGCCGTCTGTCCATGTTAATATACAAATTGTCACCTGCCTATGTCAATATTTCTTATAAAGATTTCCTCTATCCTCGCATAGAAGATGGTAAAATTACATCTATGTCAAATATGTATCGATATGGACGAACGACAAATTGAAATGCAAACTTAGATAAAATTGTTCTTTTACACATTTTATATTTTTATTATTATTTGTTAACAAAGTATTCAAGGACCTATGTTAACGCTTTTCTTATTTCTGCTCATAGAACTCTGTGAATGTTTGTACGAAAATCATTACACTCTACATGTAATCTGCTATGTACATAATTAACGGCAACGTTTATATAAAGAAATAGGATTTGGAATTATTAAATCATTTCATAAACGTACACATAAATTTTAATACAATTTGTTATATTTCAACACAAATAAAAAGTTAATAATGACAATAAGTAAAAAAAACATGAATAAGTAGAAAACATCATATTCAGTTAAGGAGGATTTCATGTCTAATAATATTCTTCGTAATATTATACAATTTTCAGTTCAAGCAAACTGTGCGCTGATTATTTATCGATTTTGAAACACGTTTCTAAACTGAAGCTGGAGTAATAATATCTCACATTAAATTAAGAGGTAATTTAATATTATTGATGCTAATAAGCAAATCTTAAAAGCCTATAAATAATAAGTAAAAATTAAGTGTCAATGAAATATTAAATATTAAATGACATTTTTTAAATAGCAATTTACAAAACAGATATTATAGAAAAAAATTTGAAAGACTCTATAACAAGTTACATATTACAAATTGTAATCAATTATGTTTTTCAATAAAGTGTAAAAAAATATGTAATTATTTTCAATTATGTATGTGATTTTATTTATGTCTATATACATATATTAATTATATAATATATTA